>NW_027331920.1:6061396-6242311 GCF_048418815.1 Hemitrygon akajei
TTGTTGTCCCATAATAATAAGATTATTAAGGGATTGGACACGCTGGAGGCAGGAATAATGTTCCCGCTGAAGGGTGAGTCCAGAACTAGAGGCCACAGTTTAAGAATAAGGGGTAGGCCATTTAGAACAGAGATGCCGATAAACTTTTTCACCCAGAGAGTGGTGGATATGTGGAACGCTCTGCCTCAGAGGCCGTGGAGGCCAAGTCTCTAGATGCCTTCAAGAGTTAGATAGAGCTCTTATAGACAGCGGGGTCAAGGGATTTGGAGAGAGGGCTGGAACGGGAACTGATTGTGTATGATCAGCCATGATCACAGTGAATGGCGGTGCTGGCTAGAAGGGCCGAGTAGCCTACTCCTGCACCTATTGCCTATTGTCCCAAAACTGGACTTCCACAAATTCTGCACATCCCAGGACAGAATGAAAGTCTCTCTGAAATTATTTACTCCGAGCATAACACAGAGCTGCAGACTGTTTCCTTACATACCGCATTAAATATCCTCTAAAATTCCCATTAACACCCAGTTCCAGTCAGAGGCTGTGGGTGTGTCTGGGGCGGTGGGTGTGAGGGTCTCTCTGTTAATCAGTGAGAACAAAGAATGCGACCCACATATTAGACTTATCCTCCATGTCTGGTTTCCATCAAATGGGAATCTTTCACTGTCTCTTTATTTTTTGGATATATTTCACATGGGATTATATCCCATTCTCTATCATAAACAGGCCATTAGGTCCATCTTCTATCAGTTTCCCTGCTTCACAATCCTCCTGCCACCTACTCACCGCACCCAGCAACAGTGCCCAGAACTCCCTGGTCCCTCATGTGTTTATCCAGCCTCCCCATTACATTCAATCTCTGCTGTTCCATTTCATCCACTCCTGTGGCACTGAGTTCCACATCCTCCTCACTAAATTTCTTGAGGAATTTGTTAAAATCCATCTGGAATTACATCTCCCCACAAGTCTGCCCATAAGTAGAGGTACTTCCGCCACCCGCACACAATCACATACATCACTGATCTTAAATTCCTCCATCCTATCACACTGACGTCATATCCAGATGATAATGCACAGCCTGTCCTGTCTTCCCTGTAAGTTTCATCCTCTCGGTAATGGTCTGACATTCAGCAACTTTCCCTGTAATTTACCCTGTGGTTCTGTATTGTCCGTGTGTGTGAGTGACTGCGGGATTGGGAATTTTCAACACCTTGTAATGATTTGGATGAAGTTCTGGATGTGGACAGTAAGTCCAAGTCTAATTGGATTTGTGTTTTATTTATTTCAGGAGGAAGCTCGTCGGAACAGAAGGTAGGACAGGCCCTTTACTGAAACCCTGAATGGATTTGTAAAATAGTTCAGAATAGCAATTTATAACCAGCAGTTTAATATTTACAGGATTAATGACGATATCCAGGAATTGTCAGTGACAGATGAGACCCTAACGGTTGAAAAATTTGATCATATCTATTTGTTGAAAACAGTGCTGAGAGAAACGCTTGATGCTATTAATCGAGGTAAAACTTATAAAGATTCATTTCTCCTTGTTTATGAAGCTCAATTTAGTTCCAATTTGAGGCAAAGATTGTCTGTAATACTGGGCTGAAGGGGAACTGAAGTTTATTTCACATCAACCCCACCGACTGGGAGGCATCACTGTCACATGGTCAGCTGGAGATGTCAGACCCCTGAACAGACCAGCACAGGGTCACAATACAACCAATACACGGGACTAGCAGATAAACCACTGTGTTCTGATCCCAGGCAAATGCACTAACATACCAGGACATGAGTTTGGATATACCAGAGGAGCTGGGAATTTAATACTGACGATAATATTGTAGGGAATAAAAGCAGATATCAGTGTGGTGACAGGGATAGTCAGGAAAATATACAAGTCCTTCATGTGCCCTGTGAGTGCAGACTCTGACTGACACAGGTCTTCCCCCTTCCGGATCAGCATCTCTCACTGTTGTTAGAGGCAGAAGAGGGGAGTGGTCGTGATCGGGGACTGAATCGCCAGGGGAACAGACAGGAAAATCTATTGATGTGAACGGGACACCCGAATGGTATGTTGCCTCCTGGGTGCCAGGGTCAGGGATGCCTCGAATCGTGTCTGATGCATTTTAGAGAGGGAGGGAAAAGAGCCAGATATTTTGGTAAATTTTGAACCAGGATAGGGCCAGGGTAGAAACAGGATCATTTGGCAGATAAACATCGCTGAGAAGATGGTGCTGGGAACAGGGATTCAGGTTCTTGGATCATTGGGATCTGTTCTGGTGGAGGAATGACCTGCTCAAAAGGGATGGGTCGCACCTCGACCCGAGGGAGAACAATATTCTCACAAAGAGGTTTGATAGAGCTGTTGGGGAGGGTCTGAACTAATTTGGTGGGGGGGGGGGTGCGCGGGAACTGGAGTGAAGAGATAGGACTGATGGTAAAATGCAAAGATAGCGTGCAGTCAGACTGTCAGACAGGGCGGACAGATGCGAGGAGAAAATTGCAGCTAGCAGGGTGAGTATCAGTGCATTAGTGATGCAGAATTAAAAAGGGGAGCAGATACAGTACACAGATAGATAGATAGATAGATAGATACTTTATTCATCCCTATGGAGAAATTCAACATTTTTTCCAATGTCCCATACACTTGTTGTAGGAAAACTAATTACATGCAATACTTAACTCAGTAAAAATATGATATGCATCTAAATCACTCTCTCAAAAAGCATTAATAATAGCTTTTAAAAAGTTCTTAAGTAGTTTACTTAAATACATTAAATACAATCAGCCCGGCACTTTAACATATCTTACTCCTGGCGGTTGAATTGTAAAGCCTAATGGCATTGGGGAGTATTGACCTCTTCATCCTGTCTGAGGAGCATTGCATCGATAGCAACCTGTCGCTGAAACTGCTTCTCTGTCTCTGGATGGTGCTATATAGAGGATGTTCAGGGTTTTCCATAATTGACCGTAGCCTACTCAGCGTCCTTCGCTCAGCTACCGATGTTATACTCTCCAGTACTTTGCCCACGACAGAGCCCGCCTTCCTTACCAGCTTATTAAGACGTGAGGCGTCCCTCTTCTTAATGCTGCCTCCCCAACACGCCACCACAAAGAAGAGGGCTCTCTCCACAACTGACCTATAGAACATCTTCAGCACCTCACTACAGACATTGAATGACGCCAACCTTCTAAGGAAGTACAGTCGACTCTGTGCCTTCCTGCACAAGGCATCTGTGTTGGCAGTCCAGTCTAGCTTCTCGTCTAACTGTACTCCCAGATACTTGTAGGTCTTAACCTGCTCCACACATTCTCCATTAATGATCACTGGCTCCATATGAGGCCTAGATCTCCTAAAGTCCACCACCATCTCCTTGGTCTTGGTGATATTGAGACGCAGGTAGTTTGAGTTGCACCATATCACAAAGTCCTGTATCAGTTTCCTATACTCCTCCTCCTGTCCATTCCTGACACATCCCACTATGGCCGTGTCGTCAGCGAACTTCTGCACATCGTAGGACTCCGAGTTATATTGGAAGTCTGATGTGTACAGGGTGAACAGGACCGGAGAGAGCACGGTCCCCTGCGGCGCTCCTGTGCTGCTGACCACCGTGTCAGACCTACAGTCTCCCAACCACACATACTGAGATCTATCTGTCAAGTAGTCCACTATCCAATCCACCATGTGAGAGTGTTATATCTCAATGCATGGAGTATGAGAAATAAGGTGGATGATCGTGTTGCACTATTACCGATTGTCAGGTGTGATGTTGTGGCCATCACGGAATCGTGGCTGAAGGATGGTTGTAGTTGGGAGCTGAATGTTCACGGTTACACATTGTATCGGAGGAAGGAAGGAAGGCTGATGGGGTGGTGTGGCTCTGCTGGTAAATCAGCAGCAAGATGTGACATAGGATTGGAAGATGTTGAATCCTTGTGAGTTGAGGTAAGGAACTGCAAAAGTAAAAGTGACACTGACACCAGTCATATACAGGCCTCCCAACAGTCAGTGGGTTGAGGCCCACAGGTTACAACTGAAAATAGAAACGGACAATACTATGATCATCATGAGAGATTTCAACATACAGGACAATTGGGAAAATCAGGTTGGTAAATGATCCCAAGAGAGTGTGTTTGTTGAATGCAATGTGATGGCTTTCTGGAGCAGTTTGTCGTTGAGCCTGCTCGGGGATCAGCTGTATTGGATTGGGTGTTATGTATTGAACCAGAGGTGAGTAGTTAAAAGAAACCTTAGGAAGCAGTGCTCACAACGTGACTGAGTTCAACTTGAAATTTGATAAGGAGACAGTAAAGTCTGACATTGTAGTATTTCAGAGGAGTAAAGGAAATTACAGTGGACTGAGAGATGAGTTGGCCAAAGCAAATTGGAAGGAGATGCTGGCAGGGATGAGAGCAGAGCAGAAATGGTGTCAGTTTCTGGGAAAATGAGAAAGGTGAATGATAGATGTATTCCAAAAATAAATAAATACTCAAATGGCAAAATAGTAAAACCGTGGCTGACAAGGGAAGTCAAGTTAATGTAAAGGCAAAAGAGAGGGCATACAACAAAACAAAAATTAGCAGGAAGAAAGAGGATTGGGAAGCTTTTAAATATCTACAGAGAGGAACTGAAAGAATGATTGGGAGGGAAAAAATAAACAATAAATTGATTTGAATTGAATTGACTTTATTACTTACATCCTTCATTTACATGAGGATTAAAAATCTTTACGTTATGTCTCCGTCTAAATGTGCAATGTGCAATTTATAGTAATTTATGATGAATAATATGTACAACAGGCTGGTCAATATAACATAGAAATTCAGTTGTGTCCACCGAGTTAATCAGTCTGATGGCCTGGTTGAAGAAGCTGTCCTGGAGCCTGTTGCTCCTGGATTTTAATCTGTGGTTTAGAATCCAATGTTAGCATTCGTTCTCGCCTCTTCCCGTTACCACCTAAGCCCGTTGAGCCAAAGCCCTACACTCTGCTGCCACCCACTCCGCTGCCCGCTGTATAGGGTGGTCATCTTTTTGAACTCTCCGCGCTGTCCTGCGCAGTCTCGCTGTTCTTGTACGCGAAGTTTTTTTAAAAAACTGCCTTCCTTCAGAATTTAGCTCCCACGCCGCCCTTCTTGTCCCAATCTAAAAAAACACCTTCAGTCCTGTATTCATCAGCCTATTCCACACTGTCCACATGAAATTCAGCAAGGCCTTTGATGTCGATGATAGACCACACTTGGAGCATTGTCTGCATTTCCGGTTCCCGAATATGGGGAGGATGTCATTACACTGGACAGGAGGCTTCAGGAGGATGTTACTAGGACTGGGGGCTTGGGTTAAAAGCAGAGAGTGGGTAAGCTTGGGCTATTCAGCTGTAGTGTAGGATGTTCAGGAATGACCCCTTATCGAGGTAAATAATTCATAAGGAGCTTAAATAACGTTTCTTTTTCTACGAAATGGGAGTACAGAACCAGAGGCCTCAGATTGAAAGTGAGACAGGAAATTTTTCTGAGTGGTCTATCGGGTAACATTCTCAGAGCGAGGGAGGTTGGTGAATGGAATTTGCCCTGAGACGCTGTGGAAAATGGTAAAAATAAAATAGTTTAAAATAAATTTGGGCAGGTACACAGATGGGAAATGGTTAGAGGGATGGGGGGGCAGACACACACAAATGGGCCATGCTCAAGAAGTCATCTTAGTCTTGCAGATTGATGAAATGGGCCGTGAGTTCAACATCCCTCAAACCCTCCCAGATCATCCTCCTGAGGAATCTCACCCTGGAGTCTGTCTGTGAAGTGTTGATGTGACGTCACGTCAGAGGGCAGCTCAGTGCCACAGAACAGACACACTGGGGGTAAGGACGGCAGATTTCAATCCTAAATGGGAATTCGTGCCTATTTCTGTGGCCGTGTGTCACACTCTGATTGTGTGTGTGTGTGTGTGTGTGTGTGTGTGTGTGTGTGTGTGTGTGTGTGTGTGTGTGTGTGTGTGTGTGCGTGTATGTTGATTGTGGTAAATATCCGTGTGGTGTGTATACACATTGAAGGAGAGTGTGCACATTGAAGAATTTGTATGTTACAGTGTGTCATCACATGTCTGGTGTGTGCTGACAATGTGTCACACGTGATTGAGTTGTTTAAATGAATAAATGACTGTCTCTGAAGAGATTGGTTTCCAGGTTACTGAGGGAAATAACAACGTACATTGCTGAGGCTCTGACTACAATTTGCCAATCCTTCCTGTGTATGTGTGTGAGGGATCTTTGCCAGGCCGGTTATGCTGTGTGTGCTTCTCCCGAGATGAAATCTTGACCCATGTCAATGCTTGTTGGTGCGTCCGAGCTCATTCTCACAATGCTTCAATGTAATGGTCTGATCACCATAAGACATAGGAGCAAAATTAGGCCATTTGCCTATCGAGTCTGGTCCGCCATTTAAACATGGCTGATCCTTCGTTTCCCTCCTCAGTCCCACTACCTGGTCTTCACCCCGTAACCTTTGATGCTGCGTCCAATCTAGAACCTATCAAGCTCTGCCTTAAATACACCCAACAAGTTCCACAAATTCACCAGCCGCTGGCTCAAATTTGTTCACATTTGTTTTAAATAGATGCCCCTCCATCTTAAGGCTATGCCCTCTTGTCCTAAACTCCACCACCATGGGAAAAATCCATTCCACATCTACTCTGTCTAGGCCTTTCAACATTCGAAAGGTTTCAATGAGATCCCGTCATCCTTCTAAATTCCAGCGAGTACAGACACAGAGCTATCAAACGTTCCTCGTATGATAACCCTTTCATTCCTGGAATCATCCTTAAGAAATGAACCTTCTGCAATGCCAGCACATCATTTCTTAGATGAGGAGCCCAAGTTCACAACACTCAAGGTGAGGCTTCACCAGTGCCTTATAAAGCCTCAGCATCACATCCCTGCACTTGAATTGAATGCTAACATTGGATTTGCCTTCCTCACCACTGACTCTACTTGCAAGTTAACCTTTAGGGTGTTCTGCAGAATGATTGCTAAGTCCATTTTCATATCAGCTTTTTGGGTTTACTCCACATTTGAAAAAAATCTGCACATTATTTCTACGACCAAAGTGCATAACTATGCATTTTCCAACTTGTATATCATTTGCCAATTTCTTTCCCTTTCTCCTCATCCAAGACATTGTCCAGCCTAACTGTCCATCCTCAATCCTACCGGCCCCTCCACCAATCTTTGTATCATCTGCAAACTTGTAAACAATGCCATCTATTCTAGGACAAAAGGGTTGAATGATTTCCTTTTAGAAATGAGATGCGGAGCAACTTATTTAGTCAGTGTGTGGAAGATCTGTGGAATTTGTTGTATATATCTCTGCAAGAGAAGCCGAAATCAGATGTGTCGGTATTTCAGTGGAGTATGGGAAATTAGAGTGGCACGAGAGAGGAACTGGCCAAATTTGACTGGAAAGGAACACTAGCGGGAAGGACGGCAGAACAGCAGTGGCTGGAGTTTATGCCTGATGTGAGGAATGTGCAAGACAGATATATTCCAAAAAAGAAGAAATTTTCGAATGGAAAACGGTTGCGACCGTGGCTGACAAGAGTCGTCAAAGCCAAAGTAAAAGCAAAGGAGAGGGCATTCAAGGAAGCAAAAATTAGTGGGAAGACAGAGGATTGGGAAGTTTTTAAAAGCTTACAAAAGGAAACTAAGAAGGCCATTAAGAGGGAAGAGGTGAACTATAAAAGGATAAAAGGAAGCTAGCAAATAATATCAAAGAAGATACTAAAAGCTTTTTCAAGTATATAAAGAATACAAAACAGGTGAGAGTGGATATAGGACCGATAGAAAATGATGCTGGAGAAATTGTAATGGGAGATAAGGAGATGGCTGAGGAACTGAACGAGTATTTGCATCAGTCCTCACTGAGGATGATATCAGCAGTATACCGGACACTCAAGGGTGTCAGGGAAGAGAAGTGTGCGCAGTCACAATTACGACAGAGAAAGTATTCAGGAAGCTGAATAGTCTAAGGGTAGATATATCTCCAGGACCGGATGGAATGCACCCTTGTGTTTTGAAGGAAGTAGCTGTGGAGATCTTTCAAAAGTCAATAGATTCTGGCACGGTTCCGGAGGAGTGGAAGATTGCAAATGCCACTCTGGTATTTAAGAAGGGGGCAAGGAAGCAAAAAGTGAATTATAGACCTGTTAGCTTGGGAAATGGTTGGGAAGTTTCTGGAGTCAATTGTCAAGGATGAGGTTACGGAGTACCTGGAGGCATATGACAAGATAGGCCAAACTCAACATGGTTTCCTTAAAGGAAAATCCTGCCTGACAAACCCATAGAAATCTTTTGAGGTATTTACAAGTAGGCTAGACAAGGGAGATGCAGTGGATGTTGTGTATTTGGATTTTCAGAAGGCCTTTGACAAGGTGCCACACATGAGGCTACTAAACAAGATAAGAGACCATGCAATTACGGGAAAGTTACATACGTCGATAGAGCGTTGGCAGATTGGCAGGAAACAGAGAGTGGGAATAAAGGGATCCCGTTCTGGTTGTCTGCCAGTTACCAGTGGTGTTCCACAGGGGTCCGTTCTGAGGGCCGCTTCTTTTTACGATGTATATCAACGATTTCAATTATGGAATAAATGGCTTTGTGGCTAGGTTTGCTGATGATACAAAGATAGGTGGAGGGGACGGTAGTACTGAGGAAACAGAGAGTTTGCAGAGAGACTTGGATAGATTGGGAGAATAGTCAAAGAAGTGGCAAATCAAATACAATGTTGAAAAGTGTATGGTCATGCACTTTGGTAGAAGAAATAATTGGGAAGACTATTATTTAAATGGAGAGAGAATTCATAGTTCTGAGATGCAACGGGACTTGGGAGTGCTCGTGCAGGATATCCTTAAGGTTAACCTCCAGGTTGAGTCGGTGGTGAAGAAGGTGAAGGCAATGTTGGCATTCATTTCTAGAGGAATAGAGTATAGGAGCAGGGATGTGATTTGAGGCTCTATAAGGCACTGGTAAGACCTCACTTGGAATACTGTGTGCAGTTTTGGGATCCTTATTTAAGAAAGGATGTTCTGACATTGGAGAGGGTTCAGAGAAGATTCACCAGAATGATTCCGGGAATGAGAGGGTTAACATATGAGGAACATTTGACCGCTCTTGGACTGTACTCTTTGGAGTTTAGAAGAATGAGGGGGAACCTCACAGAAACATGTTGAATGTTAAAAGGCATGGACAGGGTGGATGTGGCAAAGTTGTTTCCCATGGTGGGGGAGTCTAGTACAAGAAAGCATGACTTAAGGATTGAAGGGCGCCCATTCTGTATGGAGACTCAAAGCAATTTTTTTAGCCAGAGGGTGGTGAATCTGTGAACTTCTTGCGGCAGTGGAGGCCAGGTCATTGGGTGTATTTAAGGCAGAGATTGATAGGTATCTGAGTAGCCAGGGCATCAAAGATCATGGTGAGAAGCTGGGGGAGTGGGACTAAATGGGAGAATGGATCAGCTCATGATAAAATGGCGGGGCAGATTCGAAGGGCCGAATGGCCGGCTTCTGCTGCTTTGTCTTATGGTCGTATTTGAATGCACCAGTATACGTAATAAGGATCTTGTAGCACAGGTAGATTTTGGCAGGTACAAACTTAGGCAGGTACGACTTTGGCTGAAGGAATAAAGGCATAGACAATTCTGTAAACAGGGCGAAAATTCAAAGATTAGAGGTGCAAAGGGACATGGGTGTCCTTGTGCAGGATTCCCTGAAGTTTAACTTGCAGTTTGTGTCAGTGATTGGCAAACTCAATGTTTGCTTTCATTTCGAGAGGATCAGAATACAAGAGCAAGGATATAATTCTGAGGTTTTATAAGGCATTGGTCAGACCACACTTGGAGTATCGTGAGCAGTTTTGTCCCTTCTATTGGAAAACATGTGCTGGCATTGGAGGGGGTGCAGAAGATTCACAAGAATGATTCCGGGAATGAAAGAGTTAACATATCAGTAGTGTTTGATGGTTCTGGGCCTGTACTCACTGGAGTTTAGAAGAATGGCTGATTTATTATCCCCCTCAACTCTATTCTCCCACCTCCTCCCCATAACTTTTGAGACTCTGACTAATCAAGAAGTTTACTTATTAACTTGTGCTTTAAAAATCAAACAGGAGAAAATCTGCAGATGCTGGTAATCCAAGCTACACAGGTCCTGATGAAGGGTCTCGCTAGATCTCTCTGACACCTGTCTGGAGAGAGTTGATGTTGGGAGGATGTGGGTGGGTCGAGAACGGTAAGCACAGCCTCCGACTATAGGGATGTCCATTTAGGACAGAGATGACGAGGAATTCCTTTATCCACAGGATAGTGAATCTGTCACAGGCAGCTGTGGAGGCCAAATAATTGAGTATATTTAAAGCAGAGTAACACACACAAATTGTTGGCGGGACAGCAGGCCGGGAAGTTTCTGTGGGAAAGAGTAAACAGTCCACGGTTCAGACTGAAACACTTCATCAAGACCTGTGTTGCTTAAGGGTCCCTGCAAATTCATCCCCTGTCCTAATGAGGGGCTGCGGGTGATGGGGTTATGGGAAAGGGGACAAAGGGATCCTCATCTGCCATCTTTGCCCCTTCCAGCTTCTCATTACATCTACACACACAGTTCACCCACAGGCTTTCCACCCCTCCCCCTCCTGGTTCAATCTGCCATTCATCTCTCCTCTGCTGGTTCCCATTATCACCTCCTTTACTGTCTCAAACCATCACACTCCCCCACTTCACACGCACAAATGAATGTTAACATTGAATGAAGGGCCTGTTCCTGTGCTGTACTGCTCTATGTTCTCTGTTCCCAGTTTCGAAGAATGAGAGGAGATCTCATGGAAACACAAAATTATTTTAGGGGTCAACAGGCAGGAGTGAGGGAGGATGTTTCCCCTGTCTGAGGAGTCAAGGGCCAGGGGTCTCTCTGCTCTCCGTCCAGCGGAAAACCCCCCGATCCCCGGGGCCGCGCCGCCCGAGTCTCCCCCCGATCCCCGGGGCCGCACTGCCCGAGTCTCCCCCCGATCCCCGGGGACTCTCTAATTCTCTGCTTCTCCCCCCAGTCTCTGTCACCATGGATGTGGAAACGGCGCATCCGTGTCTTGGGGTGTCTGAGGATCGGAAGAGTGCGAGATGGACCAGGACCCGGAGGAATCTCCCTGACACCGGGAAGAGATTCACAGACCGGACATGTGTGCTGGGATCGGAGGGATTCACTTCGGGGAGACATTACTGGGAGGTGGAGGTGACGGGGAATCGGCTCTGGTGGCTGGGAGTCGCCGCAGAGTCCGTGGAGAGGAAGGGATGGTTCAGTCTGAGTCCGGAGACCGGATTCTGGGTCATCGGGCGGTTTGATGACGTGTTGCATCGAGATTATGACGTGTACGGCGGTCTCCCCACCCCCGAGTCCCGTCTCCCTGCCGGTCCCTTCCCCGGGAGGGTGGGAGTTTATCTCAGTTACGAGTCCGGGACAGTTTCATTTTACAACGCGGAGACCAAGTCCCATCTCCACACCTTCACTGGGAATAAATTCACGGGGAAACTTTATCCTCTCTTCCGGACTGCGGTTGTAAACCAGTGGCTGAGAATCTGCTCCGGTTCCGCTCCGGGTCTGTAAACGGGTCGGGTCCCGGGACCGGCGTCAGGAGTAAAGTCCCTGTAAATATAAATGTGCGGGGAGTGCAGCTAAATACGCGGCTAAGGAGATGGTGCAGGAGGGAGGGCTTCATGTTTCTGGACAATTTGGCTTTGTTCCCTGGAAGGTGGGGCCTGTTCCGACGGGATGGTTTGCCCCTGAACTGGAGGGGGACTAACATTCTTGCGGGTAGATTTGCTCGTGCTGCTCCGGTGGGGGGGGGTGGTGGGTGGTGGTGGTGGTTAAACTAGATTTGCAGAGGGAGGGGAACCAGAGTGTTAGAGCAGATAGTGAGGTGGAGGAGGATAAAGGTCATGCGAGGACTGCATGTATAGACAGAAATCAAAGGTTTGTACATTAGGTTGTAAATTAATTTTCAGAGCGTTAGAAATTGTAGAGAATAAAGATTTCCAAAAAGATTTTGATGAAGAACATGACCAGAACATATGTGAAAAAGTGGCTACTTCAGTTTTACACCTATCGCAATAATTGTCTATGTTAGGAAAAATTTTGGATAGTCTCTCCTTTGTTAGATAGTAACAGTGATCTGTCTTTCTTTTTGCAGATTTA
The DNA here is from genome assembly GCF_048418815.1 of Hemitrygon akajei. NCBI lineage: Eukaryota > Metazoa > Chordata > Chondrichthyes > Myliobatiformes > Dasyatidae > Hemitrygon > Hemitrygon akajei. The sequence goes on from NW_027331920.1 coordinate 6,073,620, forward strand.
TTTATTTTTATTTTCATTTATTTTGTGATGGTCGATTGATGACTTTTGAAGCGTTAATTAGCAAATATTCTCTCTCTCAGACACACTTACTGCAATATCTTCAGGTTAGACATTTTTTACAAAAATAATTATCCAAGTTGCCATATATGCAAGAATCTGATTTGTTGGATTCTATTTTGAATATGAATCCTTTAGTAACAGGTTCCATTGGTAGAATTTATAATTTATTTTTAATACATTAATACAAAAAGATATCCTCCCACCTAAGGTTTATACACGATAGAAATATTCGTTGTTTCAGACGTGATAGAAGGGGAGAGATGAAAGGGGGTGGAGTGGCATTACTATTCAGGGAAAATATCACAGCTGTGTGTAGACAGAACAGACCGGAGGGCTTGTCTACAGAGGCCATATGGGTGGAGCTGAGGAACGGGAAGGGTGTGACCACACTAATGGGGGTGTATTATAGACCGCCAATAGTCAGAGAGAATTGGAGGAGCAAATCTGTATAAAGATAGAAGACCGATGTAAGAAACAGGAAGTTGTAATAGTAGGGGATTTTACCTTTCCTCATATTGACTGGGACTCCCAAACTGTAAAAAGACTAGATGGCTTGGAGTTTGTGAAATGTTTTCAGGAAAGTTTTCTAAATCAATATATATAGGTACCTACGAGAAAGGATGCAATACTTGATCTCCTATTAAGAAACCAGACAGTCAGGTGACAGAAGTTTTTGTAGGCGAACATTTTGGGTCCAGTGACCATAATGTCATCAGTTTCAAGTTAATTATGGATAAGGATGGGTCTGGTCCTCGAGTTGAGGTTCTAAATAGGAGAAGGGCCAATTTTGTGGAAATGAAAAAAGATCTAGGAAGAGTGGATTGGGATAAGTTTTTTTTTCCTGACAAGGATGTGTTCAGTAAGTGGAAGGCCTCCAAATGTGAAATTTTGAGGGTGCAGAGTTTGCATTTTCCTGCCAGGATTAAAGACAGAGTTAACAGGCATAGGGAACCTTGGTTTCCAAGGGATATTGGCGATCTGGTTAAGAAAAAGAGAGAAGTGTATAGCAGGTAGAGGCAACAAAGAGCAAATGAGTTACTTAAAGAGTATAGAAAACGTAAGAAAATACTAAAGAAGGAAATCAGGAAGGAAAAAAAAAAGGAGACATGAGGTGGCTTTGGCAGATAATGTGAAGGAAAACCTGAAGGGTTTCTACAAGTATATTAAGAGTAAAAGGATAGTAAGGGACAAAATTGGTCCCCTAGAAGATCAGAGTGGTCGTCTATGTGTGGAGCCTTATGAGATGGGGGAGATCTTAAAAAGTTTTTTTGCATCAGTATTTACTCAGGAAACTGGCATAGTGTATATGGAAGGAAGGGAAACAAACAGTTGTGTCATGCAACATTTGTAGATTAAAGAGGAGGAGGTGCTTGCTGCCTTACAGCGAATAAAGGTAGATAAATCCCCCAGACCTGACTTGATATTTCCTCGGACCTTGAGAGAGACTAGAGTAGAAATTGCAGGGGCCCTGACAGAAATATTTAAAATGTGCTCAGCCACGGGTGCAGTGCCGGAGGATTGGAGGGTAGCTCTTGTTATTCCATTGTTTAAAAAAGGCTCCAATAGTAAACCAGGTAATTATAGGTCAGTGAGCCTGACATCAGTAGTAGGTAAATAATTGGAAGATGTTCTGAGAGATCGGATTTACAAGTATTTGGACAGCCAAGGGCTGATTAAGGATAGTCAGTATGGCTTTGTGCATGGTAGATCGTGTTTAATGAATCTTGAAGAGTTTTTCGAGGAGGTTACCAACAAAGTAGGTGAAGGAAAAGCTGTGGATGTTGTCTACATGAACTTTAGTAAGGCCTTTGACAAGGTCCCACATGGGAGGTTAGTTCAGAAAGTTCAGACATGAGGTATCCATGGAGAGGTTGGAGAGATTGAAAGAGTGCAGAGATTTACTAGGATGTTGCCAGGTCTTCAGGAGTTGAGTTACAGGGAAAGATTGAACAGGTTAGGACTTTATTCCTTGAAGCGTAGAAGAATGAAGGAAGATTTGATAGAGGTTTACAAAATTATGGGTGGTAAATACAGTAAATGCGAGCAGGTTCTTTCCATTTAGATTAGGAACGATAAATACGAGAGGACATGGTTTTAGGGTGAAAGGGGAAAGCTTTAGGGGGAACATTAGGAGGAACTTCTTCACTCAGAGAGTGGTGGGAGTGTGGAACGAGCTGCCATCTGACGTGGTAAATGCGGGCTCACTCTTAAGTTTTAAGAATAAATTGGATAGATACATGGATGGGAGAGGTCTGGAGGGTTACGGACTGGGTGCAGGTCAATGGGACGAGCGGAATAAAGTTTCCGCACAGACTAGAAGCACCAAATGGCCTGTTTTCTGTGCTGTAGAGTTCTATGGTTCTATGGAGTGAAATAAACACGACATGAGAATTGTCGATTGATTAATTTTAACTCGTTCACCGCATCCGTCAACCGAACAGAAACACCGGGGATTCAGCAGCAGCTGCGGGCGGCGGGTCCTGAGCTCCCCCGGGTCCTAAAGTCCACACGTAATGAGACAGGTAAAATGGGACAAGCGGGGGCGGTGCTGACCGGAAAAGACAGAGAAGATAGTTCATTAAGTTCATCTGCCATTTCTTTGTCCCCCATTACTACTTCACCAGCATCATTTTCCAGTGGTCCAGTATCAACTCTCATCTCCCTTTCACTCTTCATGTAATTGAAAACTAAACTTTTAGTATCCTGATATATATTATTGGCCAGTTTGCCGTCATATTTCGTCTTTACCATTCTTATGGCTTTTTTCGTTGCCTTTTGTTGGATTTTAAGAGCATCCCAATAATCCAACATCCCACTCACCTTTGCTACCCTATATGTCATTTCCTTAGGTTTAACACAATTATTACATGCCTTTTCCAGCTCAAACTGTGAATTGATTTAAAGTCAGTCCCATAATTTAATAGTTTTTATCTGAAAACTATCTACCCTCGCAAAGATTGGACTGAAGACTGCATTTGATTTTTCTTCAGCCTTGTACGCTTCACATTGAAATAGTATGTGCTTCGACAGTTTCATAATGACAAAATGTACACGACATAGAATGAAGTTTTCCAATTAGTTACAAGGCATAATTAAGCATAGTGTGGACATTTCTATGTCAGGTCAAAATCATTCCTTCCCTTTTGTAAGCCCTTCTTCTATAAACCCAAAAGTTTTATGTATTCTGTAAAGGTGTCTGTCCTTATGTCCATTAACCTACGTCTTGCCATAAGCCCCTAATTCTTAACATTACCAACCCTTTAGCTTCTAATTTGCTAAGTGGAAGGTCTATATCCACAGCTTAACATTTAACAGCTTTTGGTGCTAAACAGTCAACCCCATCATTTCCCTCAACAGTGTGATGTGCAGGGCCCATAATGTGCAGACATATAAATCAAACTTTATATATCAAATACCGTTTGACAAGTTTCCAACAGTCAATCTGACCTACTGACAGAATGACCTGTTTAAGACTCATCAAAACCGAAATGTATTCTGAGCAAATTATAAGGACTGATACTGTAAGCCGATAGTGTTGGGAAGGAATTCAGCTTCCTATGCTGATAAATGGCATAAGTCATTTCTTTACCATTACCTGCAATTCAGGCACACAAAAACAGCCACACCAACATCCCCAGTTAACTTATCTTTAGATTCATCTGTAAAAATAGTTACTGTATGATAATAACTTTCATTAATATTCTGATGAACCAACAGACTCTCATGCAGAACCGAATCCGATCGTGTAACCTAAAATCAACTGAAGTCATTGGAAAAAACAAGGTGGGGTTACAGAGAAAGCTACAGTGGGACATATTGTATCATCAAATACACCCATATTCCCAGCGTGGTAATAACCCAGCCATCCAAAACAAAAAACTCTCTTCTTGTGATGTCCCCAACCGTCCTCTAGCACACCTTTAACAGGATGATCATTTCCTTGCCCCCACAAATTAATCCAGTATGTTGACATCAACTTGAACCTCTGTTACTTTGAGGGCAATTGTCCCATTGCAATCAGTAAAGCCAAAACAGGAGACAACATTACCGCACCAGAACACAATCTTAAAGCCTGTAATTGTATCACATCAAACATTTTTAATTTGAAGATGAAGCTGATCCATAAGCCACACAGACATAATCAAGAACAGATGAAATTAAACAAATATAATTGCTCAACAAAGATTTTCATGTTGCATCCAAGAATACCCACATAGATGTCTGAGGAGATTTAAAGCTCCTTTACATTTATCAATTATTTTACTGATAGGTGCTTCCACGTCAGCTTATTATCCATTCACATACTGAGAAATCTTACCACTGACACTTCCTCAAGATATTAATGCCATAATTTAAAATCAAGTGCAAGTCTATTAATGCTGTTTGTAAACCACGTAATGTGTTTTAACGACTGAAAGCTTAAAATCCTCATCAATCTGCCCACTGTTTGACCTATTAATTGTAAATTACAATTAATAACTCTAATCTATAAAGCTACGTCATCTGTATATTGTGATTTACACAGGGTATCCCATTTTCCCATCTCAGAGAAAATATCATTAATCATAATATTAAGTAATGAAGGGCTACAAATACTGCCTTGTGGGATCTCATTGTCTATCTCATAGAAACACAAACACGACATGTACTTGGACAGTCCATCCAAAAAAATCTCAGAAAAATTATACAATGTCCCTCTCACTCCTAATTTAATCAAACGTCCTTTCTTCCATATCATTTCCCTTTTCAGTATCAAGAAATCCTGCTATTACAACATCTTTATTTAATTGTGTTTTCCGAATATCATCTTCCAAACCTAAAACTGAATCTAATGTCATTTCACCCTTCCAAAATACACTCTAATAAAACACTTTATCACCACTCTTTCCAAAATATAACTCAAGCGCTTGATTACCATACATTCCATAAGTTTACATAAATGAGACATTCACGATATAGGCCCTTAACTAGAAAGATCACATGGAGATCTGCCAGGTTTTAGAATAGGCACTACTATTTCCATTTTCCATGAGGAAAGTAGATGCACAATTCAAATATTTTCACAAAAGAGAATTATATACAATTACAATTTTAAATATCACTCTTTCCTGGGGACACCAGACCTGCATTATTAATAGACTTCTTAAATTCATACAAGGAAATCTCTCCATCAGTGATACTATCATTGCTACAGCTGACTTCCAGCACATCAGGGTATTCACTGAAAAACATATCCCTACAATGTTTAACTTCTTCACTTAAATTATCCTGATTATGAATCTCAGCAAATGACCCAGCCAGTAACACAACCTTCCCTGTTTCAGTAACAATCATTTTGCCCTCATTAATCAACACTGGAATGTTATGATCCCCACAAATCTCCCCATTTTCTCAATCATGTCCCAAACAATTACAAGTTTGATATCCCTTCCAATATTATCTCCATATAACCTCCAGTAAATCACCTCCTTCCTCACCACGGCCTTTGCCCTTTTATTGTTAATAATGTAACTCGGAGACTGATGCACCATCACATAAAAACTCACATTTCTCCCAATTTGCTTCCTGTCCCGTTCTAAATCCAAATCCAAACTCATAAAGACAGGAAGACTGACTGACGTTCACATAAACTTATCACCCTCTGAGTTCCCATTTGAGCGATAGGCACTACAGCCAATGACAGCAGGGGTCAGTGTTAAGTCTGAGCTACGATAGGCTGGAGGATATCGGCCCATGATCAGCCCCTCCTCTTCCGCTCCATCGCCATGGCGGAGTTCAGCGATTCGCTTCTGTCGGTGTCGCCGGCCTCGGCGCCCACAAGGACGAGTGTGATTCCCCTTCGCGCCTCGGTGGGTCTGTTTCGGTGACGTCTGTGGTGGCTGACGAAACATGCTTTGACAAGGAGCGAGCGAGGAAAATGACTACAACTCACAGAAGGCCCCACTGATGACATTGTGGTGTTGTTTAGGGGTAAGGTATCAAAGCAAAATGGAGGAAAATCTAATGCAGTTTTCTGTACTGTGTCGTGCCTTCAATAAAAAATTAAATTAAAAAAAATGATTCCATCAAGAAATAGGTAGAACACAGAATAATACAGCACAGTACAGGCCCTTCGGCCCACAATGTTGTGCCGACCCTTAAACTCTGCCCCCCAAGCTTAAATTACTCCATATACCTGTCTAGTAGTCTCTTAAACTTCACTAGTGTATCTGTCTCCACCACTGACTCAGGCAGTGCATTCCACGTGCATTTTCTCTGAGTGGAAAAACCTTCCTCTAATAGCCCCTTGAACTTCCCTCCCCTTACCTTATAGCCATGTCCTCTTGTACTGAGCAGTGGTGCCCTGGGGAAGAGTCCCTGGCTATCTATCTATTGATATAGTAATATCAACTATACCTCTATCATTTCTACTCTCATCCTCTTTCTCTCCAGAGAGTAAAGCCCTAGCTCCCTTAATCTGCGATCATATCCATACTCTGTAAACCAGGCAGCATTCTGGTGAATCTCCTCTGTACCCTTTCCAATGCTTCCACATCCTTCTTATAGTGAGGTGACCAGAACTGGACAGAGTACTCCAAGTGTGGCCCAACCAGAGTTTTATAGAGCTGCATCATTACATCGCAGCTCTTAAACTCTATCCCTCGACTTATGAAAGCTAACATCCCATAAGCTTTCTTAACTACTCTGTCTACCTGTGAGGCAACTTTCAGGGATCTGTGGACATGTAGCCCCAGAACTGATCCTTGTGGGACACCACTAGTCACAACCCTCCAATCCAAATGTACTCCCTCCACCACAACTCTCTGCTTTCTGCAGGCAAGCCAATTCTAAATCCACCTGGTCAAACATCCCTGGATCCCATGCCTTCTGATTTTCTGAATAAGCCTACCGTGTGGAACCTTATCAAATGCATTACTAAAATCCATGTAGATCACATCTACTACACTACCCACATCTATATGCCTGGTCACCTTGTAAAAGAACTCCATCAGGCTTGTTAGACACGATCTGCCCTTCAGAAAGCCATGCTGACTGTCACTGATCAGACCATGATTCTCTAAATGCCAATAGATCCTATCTCTGTGAATACTTTCCAACAGCTTTCCCACCACAGACGTAAGGCTCAATGGTCTTTAATTATCCGGACTATCCCTACTACCCTTTCTGAACAAGGGGACAACATTCTCCTCCCTCCAATCCTCCGGTACCATTCTCGTGGACAATGAGGACATAATGATCCTAGCCATAGGCTCAGCAATCTATTTCCTCGCCTCGGATGCAGAACTGGGAAGTGGCAGATGGAGTTCAGCACATATGAATAGGTTCATTTCTGCAGGTCAAATTTGAACACGGAATATAATATTAATGGTAAGACTCTTGGCAGTGTGGAGGGTCAGAGAGATCTTGGGATCCATATCCATGCGACACTCATGTTGGCAGTGTTGTTAGGAAGGCGTCTTGTGTGATGGCCTTCATCAAGCATGGGATTGAGTTCAAGAGCTGTGAGGTGATGTTGAAGCTATATTTCTCCTAACCTGTACATAAGTACTTGTAATAAGATGATGAGAGGCTTTGACCATGTGGATAACCAGAGAGATTTTCCCAGGCTTGAAGTGACTAACACGAGGGGACGTAGTTTTAAGCTGCTTGGAAGTCGGTACTGAGGGAATGTCAGGGGTGAGTTTCTTACACAGAGAGTGGTGGGTGCATGCAGTGATGGTGGAGGTGGATACAATAGGATATTTTAATAGACTCTTATAGACATGGATAGAAAACTGGTTGGCAGATAGAAAGCAAAGGGTAGCGGTGAATGGGTGTTTCTCGGAATGGCCGGTGGTGACTAGTGGGGTGCCACAGGGCTTGGTATTGGGACCACAGCTGTTTACGATTTACGTCAATGATTTAGATGAAGACATTGAGAATAACATCAGCAAGTTTGCTGATGATACTAAGCTGGGTGGCAGTGTGACATGTGATGAGGATGTTAGTTGAATTCAGGGTGACTTGGATAGGCTGGGTGAGTGGGCAGATACTTGGCAGATGACGTTTAATGTGAATAAGTGTGAGGTTATCCACTTTGGGAGTAAGAACAGGAAGGCAGATTATTATCTGAACGGTGTAAAGTTAGGTAAGGGAGAAATACAAAGAGATCTAGGAGTCCTTGTTCATCAGTCACTGAAGGTGAATGAGGAAGTACAGCAGGCAGTGAAGAAGGCTAATGGAATGTTGGCCTTTATTACAAAGGTAATTGAGTACAAGAGCAAGGAAATCCTCTTGCATTTGTACAGAGCCCTGGTGAGACCACACCTGGAGTATTGTGTACAGTTTTGGTCTCCAGGGTTAAGGAAAGACATCCTGGCTGTAGAGGAAGTGCAGCGTAGATTCCCAAGGTTAATTCCTGGTATGTCAGGGCTGTCTTACGCAGAGATGTTAGAGAGATTGGGCTTGTACACGCTGGAATTAAGGAGATTGAGAGGGGATCTGATTGAAACATATAAGATTATTAAGGGATTGGACAAGATAGAGGCAGGAAATAATTTCCAGATGCTGGGAGAGTCCAGTACCAGAGGGCATGGTTTGAAAATAAGGGGTAGTTCATTTAGGACAGAGTTAAGGAAAAACTTCTTCTCCCAGAGAGTTGTGTGGGTGTTGAATGCACTGCCTCGGAAGGCATTGGAGGCCACTTCTCTGGATGCTTTCAAGAAGGAGCTAGATAGGTATCTTATGGATAGGGGAATCAAGGGATATGCGGACAAGGCAGGAACCTGGCATTGATCGTAGATGATCAGCCATGATCTCAAAATGGCGGTGCAGGCTCGAAGGGCCGAATGGTCTACTTCTGCACCTATTGTCTATTGTCTTAGATAACGTCATGGAGCTTAGAAACATAGAAGGCTATACGATCAGGAAATCCTAGGCAGTCTCTAGAGTAGGTTACATGGTCGGTACAACATTGTGGGCTGAAGAGCCTGTAATGTGCTGTAGATTTCTGTGTTCTGTGTCAAAGACAGGCAGAGGGATTAGTTTAAATGGACAGGAGGACAGCATTGAAAGGTTGGGCCGAAGGGCCTGTGTTACTGCCGTAAGGGAGGGGTTCTGTCCCAACCATCGACTCTATTCCCCTCAACAGATGCTGCCTGACTTGACAACGTTCTTGAAAAGTTACATTCAGTCCCGCTTAGCATTCTGTACAAAGGATGTTTTGTGCTGGAAGAATGCAGAGGAGATTCATCATGATTGAGGGGGCTTGTGTTCATAAGTCCATAAGGCATAGGAACAGAATTAGGCTATTCAGCCCATTGAGTCAGCCACCTTTCCATCATAGCTGATCCCAGATCGCACTCAATTCCAGATATCTGACCTCCCGCCATATCCTTTGATACCCTGACTGATCAGGAGATGATCAACTTCCGCCTTGAATATACCCACACACTCGGCCTCCACCACAGTCTGTGGCAGAGCATTCCACAGATCCAATACACATTGGCTAATAAAAAAAATAAGCTGCTGACCTCTGTTTGAAAAGGTGGCCCCTCAACATTGTGGCTGTGCCCAACCACAGGAAATACCTTCTCCGCATCCACCTTATCCAGTCCTTTCAACATTAGGTAGGTTTCAATGAGATGCCCCCGTATTTTTCTGACTTCCAGTGAACACAGGGTCAAAGCTGCCAAGTGCTCCTCATATTTTAACCCCTTCATTCCCGAAATCATCCTGGTGAACCTCCTCTGGACTCTCCCCAATGACAACACATCCTGACTGAGATGTGGGGCCCAACACTGTTGACAATACTCCAAGTGCGACCTGACTAGTGTCTTATAAAGCCTCAGCATTATCTCTTTGCTGTTACATTCATGGAGCGAGATTGGACTGTGTTGATCTACAGGGAGATCTTGGAATCCGAGTTCATAACTCCCAGATAGTGGTTCCATTGTCAGGCAGTTACCTTGCAGTTGTATAAATCTCTAGTTCGCCGGCATCTGCAAAATTGCTTTCGAAGACAGAAATAAGGCGGAGGTTTTGGATGGTGAGTGAAAGAGGCTTCACAGGATGCTGCCTGGATAAAGTGAGACCGGACAATCTCGGGTAATTTTCTCTGGAGTGGCAGAGGCTGAGGGAGGTCTGACAGACGTTTACAGGAAGGTGAGAGACACAGACAGAGTGGACAGCCGGGATTTTTTCTCTAAGGAGGAAATGTCCAATGCCAGTGGGCATGCACTTCAGGAGAAAGGGGGAACACATCCTCATTGGTCCTATTTGCACTATTTAAGAATTTTGTAATTTAGTACAATTTTGTATCTTTTCTCTGCATAGCTGCTGTTGGAAAAAAAACAATTAGAAAAGACAATGATTTTAAAAACCTGACTCAGGATATTTAAAGGTGATTTGCGTTTCAAGTTTTGTTTTTCATTCCCATCGTGCTGGGTGTCTGGAGTGAATATCGGGTGTTGGTGGAGGCAGATGTGACAGAGGTTATTAGATACCACGTGAATGTGAGGAGAATGGAGGGATGTGTTCCTTGTGTAGGCAGAAGGGATTGGTTTAGTAAGGCATGAAGTGACCAGTTCAATTGGTTCAGAAGAACACAGTGAGCAGAAGGGCCTGTTCAAGGACAAGTACAGCAAGCAGAGCAGGTAAACTGGATAAAGTGATCCCACTTAGAGAACAGACTGTGACGTCAGTGGATATATGCCGGCATCACAGTTCTCTCACCAAAGATACTTCACTGCTGGATAAAATGAAGTTTGCGATGTTTATAACAGATATGGTGAATTGTACTGATCAGACATCTCATCCTACTGAGGAAATTAAAATTATTGTGAAAGCTGCAGAAAGGTATCTTGGTGTAACTGGTGTTTTGTGGGAAGCTTTAAATGAAGTTTTGTTGGCTGGGCTATCTGTATCCCAGTCTACTTGTCAACATACATAATAGGATTAAAATATTGCAATGAAATGCGAGAACTCTGTTTTATAATGGTCAAGACTTTAAGAAGTTCATTTCTGATTTTCTGTTTCTTCGGATGTTATATGTGTTCAGAAAACCAGCACATTTTAAGTTTTTATTCTTGTGCAGGATTATATTGTCGTTAGGCTTGACAGGTTAGTTGGCAGAAGGGTGGTGTTGCCAGTTTTATAAGGAAAGGGGCAGGGTTGATGAACCAACACAACATATTGGATTCGGCCCGGTACATCTCGGGTGGATCCCTCCCAAACATCGAGTACATCGGCATGAAACGCTATCATAGCAAAGCCGCGTCCATCATCAGAGATGCTCACCACCCAGGCCAGGCTCTGCAACTAGGTAGAAGGTACAACAGCCTCAGGACTCGCACCAGGTTCAGGAACAGTTATTAAACCTCAGCCACCAGGCTTTTGAACAATACAGGAGAAAAACACTCGCTTGCCCATCCATTGAGATGCTCCCGCAACCAATTATCGCACTGGGCCTGTCTCAGAATTAGAGAAATAAGAGGTGGTCTGACTGGGACAGACTCATTCTCAAGGGTATTTACAGGGCAGGGGCAGCAATGATCTCTCCCCTGGCTCGACTTATCTGTACTCTGATAATAAATTTTGAGTCTTGGGAAACTCCTTTGATTCTGATAACAAACTGTGACTGACATCTCCAGCTCCCCTGATTACTGCAGATTTTCTCTTGTTTGCGACAGTCACTGTCCAGTCTCCTTCTGACTCGAGTCCTGCAGTCCCGGCGGCAAAAACCGTGAATCCCTACTCCGCCGTTCCGGGTTAATCACGTCCTTACAGAGGTGACCAACCAGAGGTGCGCAGGGTCCTCCAGCTGTGGTCTCACCAACATGGAGCAGTACGGGCCCTTCTGCTCACTGTGTTGTTCTGAACCAATTGAACTGGTCATTCAATGCCTTACTATACCAAACCCTCCTGCCTGCACAAGGTCCACATCCCTCCATTCGCCTCACACTCACGTGGTATCTAATAGCCTCTATCGCATCTGCTGCCTCCACCACCTCCCCAGGCATTCATTCCAGGCACCCACCACTGTGAGTGTGAAAAGTAAACTTGTATCGCACATCTCCTTTAAACATTCCGAGTCAGGTTAAATGTTATCGTATTACTCGGTGGTTTGCAGTTGATTATTAAGTAGGTGGTTTCGGGGTTCCTGGAGGCACATGATAGAATAGGCCGTAGTCAGCATGGTTTTGCCAGTGGAAAATCTTGCCTGTAATTTTGTTGGAATTCTTTGAAGAAATAACAATCAGGGTAGACGAAAGAGAAACAGGAATTTGTCTGCTTGGATTTTCAAAAGGACTTTGACAAGGTGCCACACATGACTCTGCAAAACAAATTAAGAGCACATGGTATTACACAAAAGCTGCTGGTATGTAGAAAACATTGGCTGTTTGGCGGGTTCCGAAGCGTGGGAATAAAGGGAACCTTTTCTGGTTGGCTGCCGGTAACTCGTGTTGTTCCACAGCGGGCTGTGTTGGGACCCCTTCTTTTCACATTATATGTCAATGGCTTGGATGGCAGAATTGAGCGATTTGTGGCCAAGTTTGCGGATGATACAAAGGTAGGTGAAAGCGCAGATAGATTTGAAGAAGTAGAGAGGCTACAGAAGGTGTTAGGCATATTAGAAGAAAGGGCAGAATGTAACAGATGGAATATATTGTCAAGAAGTGTATGGTCATGTACTTTGGTAGAATAAATAAAAGGTAGACTATTTATTAGGTAATAGATTGTTTTTAAAAAATGAGGCGCAAATTACATGAAGGCTAATTTGCAGGTTGAGTCGGTGATGAGGAAGGCAAGTGCGGTGTTAGCATTCACCTCGAGAAGACGAGAATATAAAAACGAGGAGGGAATGTTGAGACTTTATAAACAACTGGTGAAGCCTCACTTGGAGTATTGTGAGCAGTTTTCTGCCCCTTATCTTAGGAAGGATGGGCTGACGTTGGAGAGGGCTCACAGGATATTCACATAAATGTTTCCTGGATCGATCCCCTTGTCGTATTAAGAGGCAATGTGGATCTTCATTTGGTTTTATCACGTGTAGAATCATCTGCTTTTATGTTGGTCAATGTGACAAAAGCTCAATTTATGACCCAATCTATGACCTGCCTAGGTATTATGGACCTGTATTCCCAGATTCCTCCATTCTCCCGTACTCCTCAATTGCCTACCATTCACTGTGCATGTCCTTCTCTGCTTGGTCTTCCCAAAGTGATACACCTCTCACTAATCTGCATTAAATTCCATCTGTCATTTTTAGAAATTCTTTCCAGCTGCTTAATTCATGCTGAAAGTTTTGATCACCTACTTCCTCAGTGCTGTTCTGCCCCATTTCCTTTGTCCATGCGTCTGTTACTGAAGCACCTACAGATACAAAAAACATTTAAAATATCTCCCCCGTCTCTCTTGGAAGACTGTTCTGATCGCCAATGGACACCATTTTTGTCCCTTGCTATCCTCGTCCTCTCCGTATATCTCCAGAGACCCTTGGGATTCTCCTTCAGCTTGTCTGCTCGAGAAAACTCATGCCTCCTTTGATTCCTGCTGAATTCCCTGTGAAGTAGTTCATGTTTTCTTATGCTTCCCGAGTGACTCATTTCATACGAGCTGTCTATGCCTCTTTCGTCTTCTTAATCAGACTCTCAGTATGTCTCTAAAATCAAGATCCCTGAAGCCTTGGCCTTTATTCCAACAGGAACATATAAACTCTGCACTGCTGAATGTTTTCAACTTAGAAAGCATTGTAACCCAATCTACACCGGCCTGAACTCTGCTGATGACATCGAAATTGTAGTGTTTCCAAACTACAGTCAGATTCCGAGGACCAGTTATATCAATCTTCACAATTATCTTGAAACTGATCGAATTATGATCACTAGATACAGAGTTTTCCCGGGCACACATTTCTGTCACTTGTAAACTACGACCTCCAGCATCTCATCCACTCACTGAGGAACACTACTTCCTCGATCCGAGGTGTTTCTCACCCTGGCATGTGAGATTCAACATACCTTTCCGGAGTCTCATTCTCGCCAACAGAACCCACAGTCTGTCCCCCTAACTGGTGAATTCCCGCTTAGTACTGCTGAAAGGATGTGTAACCATTTGTAATGATTTGGAAACGTATGGCCTAATTAGGGATAAAAAGTAGAATTAGAATCATAGAGAAGTACCGCAAAGAATCAGGCCATTTGCAACGTGCAGGCCACGCTGAACCATTAAATATTCTTCTCTACCCCTACCATATTTGTACCTATCCACACTTCGCTTAAACCTTGTAATCGAGCTCACAATGACCCGCTACTGACAACTATTTCAACTATTGAGTGAAGAGGCTACCTGCATGTTCCGCTTAAGCTCTTCACCTTTCACCATTAGCCCATGACCTTTGGTTGTAGTCCCACACAACCACAGCAGAAAAATCTTGCCTATCTATACCCCCATAATTCTGTATACCTCTATCAAATTTACTCTCAATCTTGCACTTTGCAAGGATAAAGTTTTAAGCTATTCAGTCTTTAACTCAGATAATCCAGACCTGGCATCATTCTTGTAAATTTCCCCTGTACCCCTTCAACATTAGTTACAGCTTTCCTGTAGCTCGGTGACAATAACTGAACACTGATCTCGTAGCAAGGCCTCATCAGTATCTCACACGTTACATCCCATCTCCTATAATCAATACATTGAATTATGAAGGCCAATGTTCCGAACAATCTGTATACTTCTGAAGCCACTTTGAATGAATTATAGACCTGTATTGCCAGATCCGTTTGATCTTCTACACTCCTCAGTGCCCTTCCGTTCACTTTGTAAGACCGACCCTGTTTGGTTCTATGGAAGAGCAACACCTCTCTCTCGTCTGCACTGAATTCGATCTGCTATTTTTCAGCCCATTTTTCCAGCTGGATCAGATCAAGCTGAAACAAACATGAAAGTCTTCTTCACTGTCCACTACACCCCAATCCTGATGGCATTCAGAAATTTGCTGATGTACTGTATCATATTATCATCCAGACCGTTGATATCGATGGTAAACAACAACGGACCCAGCACCGATCGCTGCGGCACTCCACTGGTCACAGGCCTTTATTCAGAGAGGAGACCATCTAATACCACACTCTGGCTTCTCACACAAAGCAAATGTGGCAGCGTCGGCGCATCTGAGGGTGTGACCAATCTCAGGTTGTTTCATTTATAGATACCTTAATAATGAATACACTTCGAAGTTTGAACTTTGTTCTTGCTATCTTTTAGGGTGCGGCAGCTACTTGCGAACTGTTTGAAATCATTCTTGCTCTGGGATGCACACAGATTTAGAAATTAATTGGTGTAGGTCGATTCGAGGTGTGACGAATCTGAAGGTTGTTTCATTCAAAGTTACTTTATTGATAAATACAGTTTGAATTCTGAACTTTGTTCTTGCTGTTTTTGTAAGTTGGAGGCAGGTATTTTGTAAACGGTTTGAAATTGTTCTTGCTCTGGGGTAATCTAATGTGCAGGTGGGGTGTCAGCGTGTTGGGGCTGCACACTGATTTGGGGGTGCAGACTGATTTTGTGCACACAGGTTTAGGGGTGCCCCTAAACAGGGGCTGCACACTGTTTTGGGATGTCTGTGGATTTCACTCTGCACAGTGACGTGTGGGGTGCATTCGGATTTAGGGGTGCACACGGATTTTGGGATGCACACAGATCTAGGAATGTGCTGGCCAGTTTGTGGGCACACACTGATATGGGGTGTGTTCTCAAATGTGAGGGTGCACACGAATTTGGGAGTGCGCACAGATTTGTGTGCCGCGTTTTATTTGGAGCGTACACACGGATTTGGGGGTGTAGATCGCATTAGCAATGTTATAAACCTCAAAGTACTTTATGAATAAATACAGTTTGAACTTGAACTTTGTTTTTTGCTATTTTTGTAAGGCGGAGGCAGCTATTTGGTGAACTGTGTGAAATGATACCTGCTCTGGGATAATCTGATGTGCATTTGGCGGTGTCACACTTCGCTATCAGGTGTGGGGAGAGAACCCGACGAGGTCACCTGTTGAAAGACAAACCGACGGACGGCAAGCCGCAACAGCAAGGAGTTTTATTTCGTGCCAGAGGGAAAAGTACAAAAGCTGCCGAAAACGTGTGTAGAGAAAAACATATTTATAATGAAACAAATGAAAACAAACGCCCATGCACAAAAAGTACAAATATACAGACACTTTCTTAACGACAAACTTTGTCTTTTAACTTTTCCTTATAACTGTTCCCCAACCGTCAAATCCAACCTCGCAACGAAAGACTGGGGGTTTAAATCTGCCTCCGCCTGGCTGAGATTCTAACATGCTAGCGTTTTATTTCACAACATATGCCACAGGTAAATCCATAGATCAGTGTACATATGCTCAGATGAATATAAAGTAATAATGCCCTCCCCACCAGTGGTGTTACCTGTTCAGGGTGTGGGGCACCTGACCCCACTCACCCGGGTATTATTTCAGGACCCCTCAAACAGTCCTTCTGGTCTTTTGGGGCCGTTCTGCTGTCTACAAGCCCCTGTAACGGTATGAGTGAAAACAAATGAAAGTGTTTGTGATGATTGTGTCTAGAATCTTTATTTCTATGAGTTATAGACCAGCAGTGCAAGTTAAATGAAAGGATTGTTTTGATTAGCTAAGCTAGCCATTGTTTCACTGCGGGGTGTGTAAACGGTGAACTCCCAAGAGCTGCGGCACGGGAGGGAAAAGGGCGTGAACCACTGGGGAAACTAAACCATGGACAGAACGAGGGGGAGTGACTAACCGGGCAAAGGGTCAAGGTTAGCGGAGAATTAGCAATACCAACCTGTTCAGTCACAGTCTGTTTCGTTGCTGTACTGTGTCTGTGACTGACACAAACATGACAGAAACAACAGGGAAATGGGCCGGAGAGTTTGTTTCGATGCCGTTGTGTCCGTGACTGACTCGAATGGAGGAGATGCGGCAGGAAGATGGGCCAAAATGCCTCTCCCTGTGCTATAGTTTCTACTGATAATGGGATAGAATGGGTACCTTGATGGGCTGAAGCGTCTCTCCAAGTGCTACAGTGTCTGTAGACAATGGTATAGAACGAGCAGGAAGATGGGCTGAAAGAGTGTTTCTGTGCTGTCGTGTCTGTGATTCGCTGTAATGGGACAGAATCTGCATGATGATGGGCAGAATGGCCTTTGTTTCGCTCTCTCACGTCTATGTCGGACTCTAATGTGACACGAGCAGCAGGATAATGGGCCTAATGGTCTATGTGTTGTGTCTGTAATTCACTCTCACAGGCAGGATGATGTACGAAGGGTCTGTTTCTGAGTACAGAGTCCGCAGCTGTTAAAAATATTCCTTATCACACACACACTCTGATAAGTGACACTGTGCAGCTTCTCATGCAACAAGCACTTCTTTGTTCATACATTATACTCTCAGCACGACTTGTCAGGCTGCCAATAACTCAGTTAGGCTTTAACCCTTTTAATTCTGCGTATAATTTCCCAACGTTAGAGTCAGTCACAAACACGACAGCACATAGACTACCCTTCGGCCCGTCACCCTGTTGTTCCTCTCACGCGAGAGACAAAGAAACCGCAGTGCAGAAACAAACGCTTTGACCTATCATCTTGTCGTTCCTGTCCCGTTAGAGTGAGGCTGTTATTCACAGATACTTATTTATAAATACTTTAATAATAAATACATTTCGAAGTTTGAACTTTGTTCTTGATTTTTTTTGAGGTGGGGTATGTATTTGGGAAATGTTTGAAATGATTCTTGCTCTGGTATAATATAATGTGCATTTGGAAGGTGTCAGTGGGTTTGGAGTGAGCACGGATTTGGGAATGTACACAGATTTGAGGGATGAGCATAGTTAAGTGGGTGCACACCGATTTGGGGGTGCTCACAGATTTGGGGTCGAGATGAAAAAGAACGCTTTTCATTTTTCATACCTTAATAACAAATGCACTTTGAACTTTGTTCTTAATGTTAGTTTAAGTCGGAGGCAGCTAATTACTGAGCAGTTTTGAATGATTCTTGCTGTGGGATAATCTAATGTGTATGTGGGGTGTCAGTGGGTTTAGGACTACGCACTGGTTTGGGGAAGTCTACAGACGTAGGGGTGTGGCAGCGAATGTGGGGGATTGGGGTGCAGGTCGATTTGAGGTGTGATGAATCTCAGCGTTGTTTCATTCATAGATACTTCACTGATAAATACATTTTGAACGTTGAACTTTGTTCTTGCTACTTTTGCAAGGTGGAGCCAGCTATATTGTGAACTGTTTGATACTGTTCTTGCTCTGGATAATCTAATTTTCACGTGGGGCTGGGCTGCACACGGATTTGAGGGTGCAGATGGCTTTGTGTTTGCACACAGATTTAGGGATGTCGGTGGATTTGACGGTGCACACTGATTGGTGGGATGCATTGGTTTGGAGCTGCACATGGATCTTGTGAAGGGTTCCGATCTAGGGATGAGTCGGCTAATACGGCGGTATACACTGATATGGGGATGTGCGTAAATTTATGGGTGTATTATCGAATAAGCGCATACACTCGAATTTGATTGTCCGGACAGATATGGTGTGTGGGTAGATTTGGGGATGTGTCTGTACATTTGGGGTACACACGGATTGGGGTGTGATGAATCTCAGGGTACTTTTCTAATAAATACAGTTTGAATTTTGTACTTTAGTTTTGCTATTCTGTAAGGTGGAGGCAGCTAATTTGTGAACTGTTTGAAATGTTTTTTGCTCTGGGAAAATCTAATGTGTATTTGGAGGTGTCACACCTCGCTATCAGGTGTGGGGAAGTGTACAGGACGAGGGTCACCAGTTGAAAATCAAACCGATATAAGTTCGCACCAGCAAGTTAGTGCAAGGGGTTTTATTTAATGCAAGATGGAAAAAGTACAAAAGCTGCCAAAAGGTTGTGCTGAAGAAAAGTATTTACAAAGAAACAAATGAAAACATTCTTATGTAGAAAAAAATTACAAATATACAGTGGCTTACACCACAATAACAACTTTGTTTTATTTTTAACTTTCCCATATAACTTTCTCGAGACTCCAAAGGTGGTCAGTACCGAAGGGTGGTAGTGGGGACGAGTTCCCACTGCTAAACAAATGCTCTTCATGGCGCGCGTTTCAAACAGCTTCTGACAACCAGATCCGACTCCTGGCCTTCACGTGGCGGAGCTGTTCTCACTGACAGGAGAAGAGGCAAAGGAGGGCCACTGGCGCCTTGAAACCAGTTGCTCCGGGCGGATGGGGCTCGTTAACCACAGATGGTAGCTCATCTGGGAGAGGGAAATCTCCGATTTCAAACCTCCGCTTCCACTAGCGGTGTTACCTGTGCAAAGTGTGGGTCACCTGACCCCACTAACCCAAGTATCATTTCAGGACACCCCAGACGGTCCCTCCGATTTTTGGGGGCCATTCTACTGTCTACAAACTGCGGTAACCGTGTGAGTGAAAATAAATGAAACCATTAGAAATGACTGTGGTTGGAATCATATTTTTATCATTTATAGACCAGTAGAGCAGATTAACTGAAGGCCTGTGTCTCTTTTGTCTCTGCTGCGGTGTTTATACCGGGTCATGTCGCCTTCGGACCAGCCTCGGCCTTCTCAGCCGATTCAGCCTGAGAAGAATCGGAGGACAGTGTTGAAGTCACTTCCTGATGACTCTGGCCATTTGGGGTTTGAAAAGACCAATCGATTGCTCAGAGATTGGTTCTACCAGCCACTAATGAAGCTGGAGGGCGAAGAATACAGCAAGTCATGCATTCGATCCATAAGACGGAAGAGACTGTCTACGCGGGCAGCTCCCTTGTCACATTTGCAGAATGCAGGGCCTCTGGACCTGGTGTGTATGGATTTCCTGTTGATAAACCCCGATGCAGCAACGCGGCCAATGTATTAGTCATCACGGACTAGTACACCAGATATGCGCAGGCTTTCCCTACCAAGGATCAGAGGGCGTCCACGGTGGACAAATTTTCATGGGAGCGGCATTTCATTTATTACGGCCTCCCCTGGCTGATCCATGGTGATCAGGTTGGAATTTTGAGATTAGGCTTATGAGCATACACTGCTACAACTGTACAAGTAAAGAAGCTACCGGGACTCGCCATGTTATCTGATGTCGGGCATGATCAGGAACAGTCAACATGGATTTTAGCGTGGAAGGTCAAGTTTGACAAACCTTATTGAACATTTTGAAGAGGTTACTAGGAAACCTGACAATGGTAAAGCAGTGGATGTTGGCTATATGGACTTCAGTAAGGCCTTTGACAAGGTTCCGCATGGAAGGTTAGTTAGGAAGGTTCAACAGTTAGGTATTAATATTGAAGTAGCAAAATGGATTCAACAGTGACTGCAAAGACGAGGAAATCTGCTGATGCTGGAAATTCAAACAACAACACACCCAAAATGCTGGTGGAACACAGCAGGCCAGGCAGCATCTATAAGGAGAAGCACTGTCGATGTTTCGGGCCGAGACCCTTCGTTAGAACTAACCGAAAGGAAAGATAGTAAGAGATTTGAAAGAAGAGGGGGGAGGGGAAAATGCGAAATGATAGGAGAAGACGGGAGGGGGTGGGATGAAGCTAAGAGCTGGAAAGGTGATTGGTGAAAGTGATACCGAGCTGGAGAAGGGAAAGGATCATGGGACGGGAGGCCTCGGGAGAAAGAAAGGTGGGGGGAAGCACCAGAGGGAGATGGAGAACAGGCAAGCAACTAATTATGTCAGGGATGGGATAAGAAGGGGAGGAGGGGCATTAACGGTAGTTAGGAAAGTCAATGTTCATGCCTTCAGGTTGGAGGCTACCCAGCCGGTGTATAAGGTGTTGTTCCTTCAGCCTGAGTTTGGATTCTTTTTGACAGTAGAGGAGGCCATGGATAGACATATCAGAATGGGAATGGGACGTGGAATTAAAATGTGTGGCCACTGGGAGATCCTGCTTTCTCTGGCGGACCGAGCGTAGGTGTTCAGCGAAACGGTCTCCCAGTCTGCGTCGGGTTTCACCAATATACAAAAGGCCCCACCGGGAGCATCGGACACAAAATACCACACCAGCCGACTCACAGGTGAAGTGTCGCCTCACCTGGAAGGACTGTCTGGGGCCCTGAATTGTGGTGAGCGAGGAAGTGTAAGGGCAGGTGTAGCACTTGTTCCGCTTACAAGGATAAGTGCCAGGAGGGAGATCGGTGGGAAGGGATGGGGGGGGGGGGGGGACGAGCGGACAAGGGAGTCGCGTAGGGAGCGATCCCTGCGGAAGGTAGAAAGAGGGGGGAGGGAAAGATGTGCTGGGTAGTAGGATCCCGATGGAGGTGGCGGAAGTTACAGGGAATTATACGTTGGACCTGGAGGCTGGTGGGGTGGTAGGTGAGGACAAGGAGAACCCTATCCCGAGTTGGGTGGCGGGCGGATGGGGTGAGGGCAGATGTACGGGAAATGGGAGAGATGCGTTTGAGAGCAGAGTTGATGGTGGAATAAGGGAAGCCCCTTCGTTTAAAAAAGGAAGACTTCTCCTTCGTCCTGGAATGAAAAGCCTCATCCTGAGAGAAGATGCGGCGGAGACGGAGGAATTGTAAGAAGGGGATAGCATTTTTGCAAGAGACAGAGTGGGAAGAGGAATAGCCCAGGTAGCTGTGAGAGTTTGTACGCTTATAGTAGATATGAGTAGATAAGCCATCTCCAGAGATGGAGACACAAAGATCAAGAAAGGGGAGGGAGGTGTCAGAAATGGACCAGGTAAATTAGAGGGCAGGGTGAAAGTTGGAGCCAAAGTTAATGAAGTCGACGAGCTCAGCATGCGTGCAGGAGGCAGCGCCAATGCAGTCGTCGATGTAGCGAAGGAAAAGAGGGGGATGGATACCTGTATAGACTTGGAACATAGACTGTTCCACAGAGCCAACAAAAAGGCAGGCATAACTGGGACCCATGCTGGTGCCCATGGCTACACCCTTGGTTTGGAGGAAGTGGGAGGAGCCGAAGGAGGAATTACTGAGAGAAAGAACTAATTCCACTAGACGGAGGAGAGTGGTGGTCGAGGGGAATTGGTTATGTCTGGAATCCAAAAAGAAGCGAAGAGCTTCGAGACCATCTCGGTGGGGGATGGAGGTTTATAGGGACTAGACGTCCATGGTGAAAATAGGGTGGTGGGGGCCGGGGAACTTAAAATCATTGAAAAAATTCAAAGCATGAGAAGTGTCACGAACATAGGTGGGAAGAGATAGAACAAGGGGGGATAAGACAGTGTCATAGTATGCAGAAATGAGTTCAGTGGGGCAGGAGCAAGCTGAGACAATAGGTCTGCATGGTCAGGCATTTTTGTGAATCTTGGGTAGGAGGTAGAAACGGGAAGTGCGGGGTATGGGAACTATGAGGTTGCTGGCAGTGGATGAGAGATTCCCAGAGCTGATAAGGTTGCTGATGGTATAGGAGACAATGGTCTGGTGCTCCTTAGTGGGGACATGATCAAGGGGTAAATCAGAGGAGATATCAGAGAGTTGTCGCTGTGCCTCGGCCAGGTAGAGGTCAGTACGCCAGACAACAACAGCTCCCCCCTTATCAGCACGTTTTATAGTGAGGTTGGGATTGGTGCAGAGGGAGCGGAGAGCAGAGCATTCGGAAGGAGTTAGGTTGGAATTGGAACAGGGTGCAGTGAAGTCGAGACGGTTGATGTCCCGTCGGCAATCAGCAATAAAGAGATCCAGAGCAGGCAGAAGACCAGAGCAGGGTGTCCATGAAGAGGAAGAGGGTTGAAGACGGGAGAAGGGGTCATCGGTGGGGGTAGGAGAGTCCTTGGCAAAGAAGTAAGCTCGGTAACGGAGCCGGCGGAAGATGAGTTCAGCGTCATGGCGTACGCAGAAGTCGCTGAGATGTGGGCGAAGAGGGATAAAGCTGAGGCCCTTACTGAGGACAGAGCGCTGTGAAGGTCGGAGGGAATGGTAAAGACCCGGCTCGGATGAGAGATGGGATCAGAGGGAGGAGGGAGGCTGGTAGTGTCTGTGGAGAGGGAAGGGTTAGGGTTAGAGGAAGATGGAGCCTCTGAGGGCCCAGGAGCTGACGATGGGATCTGAGGGAGAGGGGATTGCAGAGTGGTGGTGGGGGAAGCGGAGAACGGCCTTTAATAAAGCCCGTTTGATTCATAGAGATGATTTTAGTTAAAATATTTTCAGAATAAAGTGATCGAAAATGGCGGAGATGAACAACAATAAAAATAATCCGGGATTCCATTATAGGGATAAAAAAAGAAAAAAAAAAACACCCAAATTACAAAGCCCAGAAAGAAAGTCTATATCTATCGACGCAAGCCCCAGGAAAAAAATCGATGCTGTTATAGCTCCGCCTAAGTGAATATAAAGAAAGTAATCTCTCGCTTCCTCTCCCGGACATAAACCTCATTACAGTCGACATATATCTCAGTATAGTTAACTTGAAAGGATAGTGTTTTTCCTATAAAACAAAACGACCTTCAATTTGAAAGTAACCTTCATAGTATTAGATAAGAGAAGAAAAACACATCCAAAACAATTCTTGAAATATTTGCACAAACGAAAAACAATCGCCATCTTTAAAGTATCCAAGCTATCTTTAAAACACAAGAAAAACCAAATAATTACTTAAGAAATCTTCAATAAAGCATACAGAATAAAAAAAAACAATAAAAAGTTCCAGATAGTACAAATTTAACTACAGCTTATCAACAGTTCTCCCACTATATCTTCTGAGGTTAAAACCATCTGAACCAGTCTTTTTCGAAGCTAAATATACATTTTAAGGTAAAAACTTTCTATAACCATCAAATCTTCCAATTTCATCGCTTTACACCACGAGACAGTCAAATTATTATAAATTATTCAAACCAGATTCGCCATCGGACTCGTTAGACAAAGAGTTAATAAAACGCAATGCTTCGGCTGGATCATCAAAAATACAAGCTCCAGAATTTTTAACAAAAAGCCATAATTTGGCTGGCTATTGTAATAATGGAAAGAGCTTTTACTGAAAAGCAAATTTCACAGAAGAGACAAATGCAACACGTTTCTTAACAATTTCACGTGGAAAATCTTGAAAAAACTAACTTCTGAACCTTGAATTTGAAATAGTCTTTGTTTTCTTGCAAGTTTAATAATGCGGTCCTTGTCTCTGAGACGGAGAAAACGCACAACAACATGCCTGTTTTTACCTTCATCCAAAAATTTTCAAGCACCGGTTCTGTGAGCCGATTCAAGCTCCGGGGGGTTGCGAACAAACTTCCGGAAATAAAGACTGAAAGATTTTAGCAAAATAATCCAGTATGTCGGCAGATTCTGACTTCTCTTTTAATCTAGCAATTCGAATAATATTCCGACGCGTTAGAGCTTCCAAATCCACGATTTGTTGTTGAGCCTTTTCCAAACGAGAGGAAAGGTCAGCCGCATTTCCATAGACAATAGACAATAGGTGCAGGAGTAGGCCATTCGGCCCTTCCAGCCAGCACCGCCATTCACTGTGATCAGCTGATCATACACAATCAGTACCCCGTTCCTGCCCGCTCCCCATATCCCTTGACCCCGCTATCTATAAGAGCTATATCTAACTCTCTCTTGAACGCATCCAGAGACTTGGCCTCCACTGCCTTCTGGGGCAGAGCATTCCACATATCCACCACTCTCTGGGTGAAAAAGTTTTTCCGCATCTCAGTTCTAAATGGCCTACCCCTTATTCTTAAACTGTGGCCTCTAGTTCTGGACTCACCCATCAGCGGGAACATGCTTCCTGCCTCCAGCGCGTCCAATCCCTTAATAATCTTATATGTTTCAATCAGACCCCCTCTCATTCTTCTAAATTCCAGTGTATACAAGCCCAGTCGCTCCAAGCTTTCAACATATGACAGTCCCGCCATTCCGGGAATTAACCTTGTGAACCTACGCTGCACTCCCTCAATAGCAAGAATGTCCTTCCTCAAATTTGGAGACGAAAACTGCACACAATACTCCAGGTGGGGTCTCACCAGGGCCCTGCACAGCCGAAGAAGGACCTCTTTGCTCCTATACTCAATTCCTCTTGTTATAAAGGCCAGCATGCCATTAGCTTTCTTCACTGCCTGCTGTACCTGCATGCTTGCTTTCATTGACTGATGTACAAGAACACCTAGATCTCGTTGTACTTCCCTTTTTCTAACTTGACTACATTTAGATAGTAACCTGCCTTCCCGGTCTTGCCACCAAAGTGGATAACCTCACATTTATCCACATTAAACTGCATCTGCCATACATTTGCCCTCTCACCCAACCTGTCCAAGTCACCCTGCATTCTCATGCCATCTTCCTGACATTTCACACTGCCACCCAGCTTTGTGTCATCAGCAAATTTGCTAATGTTACTTTTAATCCCTTCATCTAAATCACTAATGTATATTGTAAACAGTTGCGGTCCCAGCGCCGAACCTTGCGGTACCCCACTGGTCACAACCTGCCATTCTGAAAGGGACCCGTTAATCACTACTCTTTGTTTCCTGTCAGCCAGCCAAATTTCAATCCATGTCAGTACTCTGCCCCCAATACTATGTGCCCTAATTTTGCCCACTAATCTCCTATGTGGGACTTTATCAAAAGCTTTCTGGAAGTCCAGGTACACTACATCCACTGGCTCTCCCTAGTCCATTTTCATAGTTACATCCTCAAAAAACTCCAGTAGATTAGTCAAGCATGATTTTCCCATCATAAATCCATGCTGACTCGGACTGATCCTTCTACTGCTATACAAATGTGTCGTAATTTCATCTTTTATAATTGACTCCAGCATCTTATCCACCACTGACGTCAGGTTAACCGGTCTATAATTCCCTGTTTTCTCTCTCCCTCCTTTCTTGAAAAGTGGGACAACATTAGCCACCCTCCAGTCAGCAGGAACTGTTCCTGAATCTATAGAACATTGGAAAATGATTACCAATGCGTCCACGATTTCCAGAGCCACCTCTTTAAGTACCCTGGGATGTAGACGATCAGGACCCAGGGACTTATCAGCCTTCAGACTCAACAGTCTATCCAACACCGTTTCTTGCCTAATATAAGTTCCCTTCAGTTCATCCTTTACCCTAGTTCCTTTGACCACTATTACATCTGGGAGATTTTTTGTGTCTTCTCTAGTGAAGACAGATTCAAAGTACTAGTTCAACTCATCTGCCTTGTTTCCCATAATAAATTCACCCTTTTCTGTCTTCAATGGTCCAATTTTGGTCTTAACTATTTTTTTGCTATTCACATACCTAAAGAAGCTTTTACTATCCTCGTTTATATTCTTGGCCAGTTTACCTTCGTACCTTATTTTTTCTTGGCATATTGCCTTTTTTGTTATCTTCTGTTGCTCTTTAAAAGCTTCCCAGTCCTCTGGTTTCCCGCTCATCTTTGCTATGTTATACTTCTTCTCTTTTATTCTTATACTGCCCTTTACTCCCCTCGTCAGCTACAGCCGCCCTTTCCTCCCGTTAGGATCTTTCTTCCTCTTTGGAATGAACCGATCCTGCACCTTCTGCATTATTCCCAGAAATACCTGCCATTGTTGTTCCACTGTCTTCCCTGCTAGGGTATTGTTCCATTGATCTTTGGCCAGTTCCTCCCTCATAGCTCCATAGTTCCCTTTGTTCAACTGTAATACTGACACATCCGATTTTCCCTTCTCCTTCTCAAATTGTAAGACGGAGATTAACTTCAACTAATTTCGATTAACTTCTTTAAGATCGAGGCTCAGAGAGTCAATTTCTTCTTCAAATTTTTCTTTTAGTTGAGTTATTTCAGCGCAGATACCGGTGATTCGAGATTCCAATCTCTTGACCCAAGGTGCTTCTTCCGAGAACTCGCAGCTTTGTTTAGATTTTCCGTTAGGGGGTCGGGATTTCGTCTGGTGCTCTTCGAAAGAGCCATAATTATAACTATTGATATACAAATTCGACTGAATAAACTTAAGATTTCAAAGTTTAAATCGAAAAAGGGAGAGATTAAAGACGGACAATAAGCAACCAAGTCTTACATGTCCGTAGCGGGAGTCGGAGTCCGGAAGGACTTTGGATTGAATTATGGAAAGGATGTTTCCCATGGTGGGAGAGTTTAGGATAAGAGGGCATAGCCTCAGGAGAGAGTGGCGCCTTTTCAAAACAGAGATGCGGGGAATCTTTCAGACAAAGGATGGTGAATTTGTGGAATTTCTGGCCACATGCAACTGCAGAGCCCACGGCGTTGGGTGCATTTAAGGCAGACATTGATTGTTTCTTGATTGGACATGGCATCAGAGGTTCAGGGGAGAAGGCCGGTAGCTAGGGTTGAGGAGGACGGAAAGAAAGGATCAACCATGAGTGAATGGTGGAGTAGACTCGATGGGCCGGATGGCCTGACTCTGCTTCCATGTCTTATGGCTTTATGGGTTAGAGGCATAAATTGCAATTATACTGTATATTGGATCCAATTAGCAGCTAATAATTTTGAACAGTCGCCAAATACATGAGAATTTAAGCTTTCAGTCGCTCATGAACAAGTTCTGTGTTTTATCAATGAGATTAATAGGCATGCAGTTGATTTGAAATGATATGGTCAAACTCTTCAAGACGTGACAGCGGTAAGATTTTCAGGCATGTGGGTGGATAATCAGCTGGCATGGAAGCGTCATATCAGAAAATAATAACATTAAATATTCTCAGTTGTATATATGGGTATTCTGGGGAGCTACATGAATATCATTGTGGACCATGTTCATTTATTTAATTGGATCTGTTCTTGATTATGGCTGTGTGACTTGTAGATCAGCGTCATCTTCAATTTTAAAGTGTTCGGAAGTGTTCTGGCGCAATAAGGTGGTCCCCTGTTTCAGCTTTACTGGTTGAAATGAGCCAAGTGTAATTGCGGAGATTGCAGTTGATATTAACGAACTGGATTCATTAGACGGGACAAATAAATTACCATCCTGTTGAAGTTGTGTTCGAGGATGGTTGACAACATCACACGAAGAGTGTTTTCAAGTTCAGGTGGCTGGGATCTTATCGCGCTGGGAAGATGGGAATGTGGGATTATGCAATATTCCCCAATGTCACGTTCTCTGAAACCCCATCTTGTTCTGCCTCTGACTAGCTGATTTTAGGTCACAGAGCTTAATAAGTCTAAGAATTCTGCAATGTCCGAGAGTCTGTTGGTTCATCAGTGTATTTCAGAAAACTATTATGATATATTGACTGTAGCAGAAGAATCAAAAGATAACAACTGAGATGTTCCTCTGGCTGTTTCTGTGCCTTAATTACAGGTAACGACAAAGAAACAATTTACTAACCATTATATCAGTACATAGAGAAGAATTTGTTGCCATCATTTTAGGCTTACACTGGATGGAGGAAATTTGTCCGTGTAAAGCTCTAATTTATTCACATGCCTTTTCGGTTTTGATGATTCTTAAAACAATTTATTCTAGCGGTCGGTCAGATTTACTGTTGGAAACTGATTGGCCCACTTCTTATTAGTTTTATGGGTCTTCTTCTGAGTCTCAACCTGCACGGGGAGGTTGAGTTACAAAAGCTGATACAATTCCAGCGGTGGATAACTACCTTCCACCCGGCAAATCAGAAGCTAAGGGGTTGGTGGGATTGACAATTATAGCAAGACTGTTGGGATAATGAGCATAAAGGAAACACCACTGCAGAATGCGTAACTGTTAGCTTAATGGGAGAACGGAGTAAAACAAGAAGGGAAAGAATTTTATTCAAAAAAGAAGCAGTGAAGTTTTTATTTTCGAATTATCTGCACCACACTCCAGTCCAGTTAATGACGGGATAATATTGATATCCCTTCCAATATTATCTCCATATAACCTCCAGTAAATCACCTACTTCCTCACCACGGCCTTTGCCCTTTTATTGTTAATAATGTAACTCGGAGACTGATGCACCATCACATAAAAACTCACATTTCTCCCAATTTGCTTCCGGTCCCCGATATAAATCCAAACTCAAGCTCATAAAGAGATGAAGCGTGACTGACGTTCACATTAACTAATCACCTTGTGAGTTCCCCTTTGACAGACAGGCACCTCAGCAAATGAGAGCAGGGGTCATTGTTGGGTCTGAGCTATGATAGGCTGGTGGAAATCAGTCCATGTTCAGCCCCTCCTCTTCCTCTCCTTCGCCATTGCGGAATTCAGCGAGTCGCTTCTGTCGGTATCGCCGGCCACGGCGTCCACAGGGACGGGTGTGATTACCCTTCGACACCTCGGTGGGTCTGTTTCGGCAATGTCTCTGGTGGCTGAGAAAAAATGCCTTTCAAGGGAGCGAGCGAGGAGGCGAGGACTATTGACTGCAACTCCCAGAAGGCCCCGCTGCTGACAGAAGAGTTGGGGGTGTTGTTTAGGGGTAAGATATTAAAGCAAAATGGAGGAAAATGTAATGCATTTCGTATTCTGTATTGTGTCATTCCTTCAGTAAAAAAAATGAATTAAAGAAGAGATTACAGCAGGGAATAGATAGGATGCAGAACCAGGCTGAGAAGTGGCAGATACAGTTCAATACAGATACGTGTGAAGTGGTTCAATTTGGCAGGTCAATTTTGAACACAGAATATAATATTAATGGTGAGACTCTTGGCAGCGTGGAGGGTCAGAGAGATCTTGGGGTCCGTGTCCGTACGACGCTCAAAGGTTGCTGCGCAGGTTGGCAGTGTTGTTAAGAAGGCGTGGTGTGATGGCCTTCATCAACCGTGGGATTGAGTTCAAGAGCTGTGAGGTAATGCTGAAACTATATTTCTCCTAACCTGTCCATAAGTAATTGTACACTAACACAGCAGGGTTCTGGACATCAATTTCGCCGATGACACGACCGTAGTGGGTCACATCAGCAAGAACGACGAGTCAGCTTACAGAGAGGAGGTGCAGCGGCTAACGGACTGGTGCAGAGCCAACAACCTGTCTCTGAATGTGAACAAAACAAAAGAAACGGTTGTTGACATCAGGAGGGCACGGAGCGACCACTCCCCACTGAACATCGACGGCTCCTCGGTAGAGATCGTAAAGAGCACCAAATTTCCTGGTGTTCACCTGACGGAGAATCTCACCTGGTCCCTCAACACCAGCTCCATAGCGAAGAAAGCCCAGCAGCGTCTCTACTTTTTGCGAAGGCTGAGGAAAGTCCATCTCTCCACCCTCCATCCTCATCACATTCTACAGGGGTTGTATTGAGAGCATCCTGAGCAGCTATGTCACTGCCTGGTTCGGAAATTGCACCATATCGGATCGCAAGACCCTGCAGCGGATAGTGAGGTCAGCTGAGAAGATCATCGGGGTCTCTGTTCCTATCATCATGGACATTTACTCTACACGCTGCATCCGCAAAGGAAACAGTATTATGAAGGGCCCCATTCACCCCTCATACAATCTCTTCTCCCTCCTACCGTCCGGGAAAAGGCTCCGAAGCATTCGGGCTCTCACGACCAGACTATGTTACAGTATTTTCCCATAAGCTATCAGACTCCTCAATACCAGAAGCCTGGACTGACACCTTGCCCTAATATCCTGTTTATTATTTATTGTAATGCTTGCACTGTTTTTGTGCACTTTATGTAGTCCAGTGTAGGTCTGTAGTCTAGTGTAGCTTTCTCTGTGTTTTTTTAATATATTACATGGTTCAGTCTAGTTTTTTGTACTGTGTTATGTAACACCATGGTCCTGAATAAAGTTGTCTCATTTTTACCATGCACTGTACCAGCAGTTATGGTCGAAATGACAATAAAAGCTGACTTGGCTTGACTTAGTTGGACCCCACTTGGGAGTCCTGTGTTCAGTTCTGGTGGCCTCACTACAGGAAGGATGTGGATACTTTAGAGAGTGGAGAGTAGATTTACAAGGATGTTGCTCTTGGATTGGAGAGCATGCCTTATGAGAATAGATTGAGTGAACTTGGCCTTTCCTTCTTGGAGCGACGGAGGATGAGAGGTGACCTGATAGAGGTGTATAAGATGATGAGAGGCTTTGACCATGTGGATAGCCAGAGGCATTTACCCAGGCTTGGAGTGACTAACACGAGGGGACGCAGTTTTAAGCTGCTTGGAAGTCGGTACTGAGGGAATGTCAGGGGTAAGTTTCTTACACAGAGAGTGGTGCGTGCATGGAATGCACTGCCGGCAGCGATGGTGGAGGTGGATACAATAGGATATTTTAAGAGCCTCTTAGATAAGTTCATGGAGCTTAGAAACATAGAGGGATATACGATCAGGAAATCCGAGGCAGTCTTTAGAGTGGGTTACATGGTCGGTACAACATTGTGGGCTGAAGAGCCTGTAATGTGCTGTAGATTTCTGTGTTCTGTGTCAAAGACAGGCAGAGGGATTAGTTTAAATGGACTGAGGACAGCATGGAAAGGTTGGGCCGTAGGGCCTGTGTTAGTGCCGTAAGGGAGGGGTTCTGTCCCAACCATCGACTCTATTCCCCTCAACAGATGCTTGACAACGTTCTTGAAAAGTTGCATTCAGTTCCGCTTAGCATTCTGTACAAAGGATGTTTTGTGCTGGAAGAGTGCAGAGGAGATTCATCATGATTGAGGGGGCTTCTGTTCATAAGTCCATAAGGCATAGGAACAGAATTAGACCATTCAGCCCATTGAGTCAGCCACCTTTCCATCATGGCTGATCCCAGATCACACTCAATTCCAGATATCTGACCTCCCGCCATATCCTTTGATGCCCTGACCAATCATGAAACGATCAACTTCCGCCTTGCATATACCCACACACTCGGCCTCCACCGCAGTCTGTGACAGAGCATTCCACAGATCCAATACACCTAGGCTAATAAAAAAAATAAGCTGCTTAACTCTGTTTGAAAATGTGGCCCCTCAATGTGTCTGGAGTGAATATCGGGTGGTGATGGAGGCAGATGCGAAAGAGGCTATTAGATACCACGTATATGTGAGGAGAATGGAGGGATGTGTTCCTTGTGTAGGCAGAAGGGATTGGTTTAGTAAGGCATGAAATGACCAGTTCAATGGGTTCAGAACAACACAGTGAGCAGAAGGGCCTGTCCAAGGACAAGTAGAGCAAGCAGAGCAGGTAAACTGGATAAAGTGATCCCACTCAGAGAACAGACTGTGACGTCAGTGGATATATGCCGGCATCACAGTTCTCTCGCCAAAGATACTTCACTGCTGGATAAAATGACGTTTGTGATGTTTATAACCAATGTGGTGAATTGTACTGATCAGACATCTCATCCTACTGAGGAAATTAAAATTATTGTGAAAGCTGCAGAAAAGTATCTAGGTGTAACTGGTGTAATGTGGGAAGCTGTAAATGAAGCTCTGATTTGTGGGGGTTTCTGCATCCCAGTCTACTTGTGAAGATATGTAATGGGATTGAAATATTGAAGTGAAATGCAAGAAGCCTGATTTTACATGGTCAACACTTTAAACAGTTTATTTCTGATTTGTCAGATTCTTCCGATGTTATATCTGTTCAGGAAACCTGCACATTTTAAATTTTATTCCTCTGCAGGATTATATTGTCGTTTGGGTTGACAGGTTCGTTGGTAGAGGGGTGGTGTTGTCAGTTTTATAAGGAAAGGGGCAGAGTACAGCGTTGTGACTGGGAATAAAATGTATCATGAACTTGTGGAAAATCTTGTTTCGACTGGTATGTGTGTAATTTTCTTTTGTGAGAATATTAACTTTCTGAATCGTATTTGGAGGTTTGGCCATCTACTTTTCTCATGGAAAATGGTTGTAGTAGTTCCCATTCTAAAACCTGGATCTCCCCGTCTGATCCTCCTTCTTGTAGGCCAATATCATTTAAGTCTCATTTATGTAAACTTGTGGAATGTATGGTAATCGAGTGTTTGAATTATATTTCTGATAAACGAGATCATTTCACGTTTTATCAGAGGGGAATTTGGAACGGTAGAATAAGACCATAAGACAAAGGAGCAGAAGTCGGTCATTCGGCCCATCGAGTCTGCTCTGACATTTTATCATGAGCTGATCCATTCTCCCATTTAGTCCCACTCCCCCACCTTCTCACCAGAACCTTTGATACCCTGGCTACTCAGATACCTAGCAATCTCTGCCTTAAATAACATTGGAATCAGTTTGGGTTTGGAAGATCATATTAGGAAAGTACAGTTAAATAAAGATGTTGTAATAGCAATATTTTTGATATTGAAAAGGCAAATAATATTTATTGATGGACTTTTGATAAATTTCTGGAAATGAAATTGAGAGGGCTATTGTACAATTTTTTCTGATTGTTTCTATTTGTACGTCTTGTAAAGGTATGGATGGGCAAGTATGACATTGAATTCATTTTTATATTTGGAAGATGGTATTAGTAAAGCCAGTTAAATACAGATGTTGTAACAGCAGTACTTTTACTATTCAAAAGGCAGATGGTATTTATGGAAGGAAAGAATTTTTATGAAATTGTGGAAATGAGGATGGAGGGACTGTTATCTAACTCTGAGTTGTTTTAATTGAACGTTTTGTGTCAGGTATGGGTGGGAAAGTTATATTCAGGTTGTTATGAGATAGAAACTGGGATCCCACAGGCAGTATTTATTATTTTATATTATAATTAACATTTTTTTCTGAGATAGGTTTTTCGTTGTGTAAATCTCTATATGCAGAAGATGGAGGTTTATTGATTAGAGGTAGAAATTACAATTTTACTGTATATAGGATGCATTCGCAATTAATAAGGTCGAAAGTCGGCAAATAGATGGGACAATTATGTGTTTTACAGACAGGATTAATGAACCTGCACTTGATTGGAAATGATAGTAACTGATATGGTCAAACTCCTTAAAAGGAGTCAGTGGTAAGATTTCCAGGCATGTGGACGGATACTAAGCTGACATGGAAGCGCCGGATAAGAAAATAATTGATAAATATAAAGAAACATTAAATATTCTCAGTTATCCCTGC
Organism: Hemitrygon akajei; assembly: GCF_048418815.1. NCBI lineage: Eukaryota > Metazoa > Chordata > Chondrichthyes > Myliobatiformes > Dasyatidae > Hemitrygon > Hemitrygon akajei. The sequence continues at coordinate 6,107,599 of NW_027331920.1, forward strand.
GGGTATTCTAGGGTGTTACATGAAAGTATTTGTTGACCAATCTCATTTGTTTAATTGGATCTGTTCTTGATTATAGTTGTGGTTTATAGATCAGCTTCAGCTTCAACTTTATTATGTTTGGGTGTGATACAAGCACAGGCTTTGAGATTGTGTTATGGTGCAGTAAAGCTATCCCCTGTTTCGGCTTTACTGCATTGGTCAGGCCTAATCTGGAGTATTGTGTGTAGTTTTTGTCACTGGCCTGAAAGAAAGTTATCAACAACATTGAAAGAGTGCAGAGAAAATTTACAATACGTTTGCTGGGACTTGAGGACTCGAGCTTTAGGAAAAGCTGAGGACTTTATTCCCTTTAGTGTTGGAAAATGAAGGGGGATTTTGCAGATTTATACAAAATTATGAGTGTTGTTGACAGGGTAAATGCAGGCAGGATTTTTCCTCTGAGTTTGGGTGAGATGGGAACTGGAGGTCGCAGTTTAAGGGTGAAAGGTGAAATATTTAAGAGGAACCTGAGTGGGAATTCCTTCACGCAGAGGGTGGTGAGGGTGTGGGAAGAGCTGTCAGTGGAAGTTATGGATTTCATTGCAGAGAAGTTTGGATCGGCACATGGACGGGAGGGGTATTGAGGGCCATGGTCCAGCTGCGGTTATGGGACTCGGCAGAATAACAATTCGGTACAGACTAAATGAGAAAAAGGGTTTGTTTGTTTGTTATAGTGCTCTCTGACTCCAAATAAAGTGCCGATGAAGGGGAATTGGTTGGGGCTGTTGTCGGGAAGCAAACGATGTGCTTTCAGGATTTCCTGCTGGGAATAGAAGTGAATTGATACTGGATATCCATGGTCAAAGTGTGGCGATCAGAGCCAGGGATTGTAAAGTTGTTGAAAACAAACAAACACACACACACACACACACACACACACACACACACACACACACACTCTCTCTCTCTCTCTCTCTCTCACACACACACACACACACACACACACACACACACACACACACACACACACACACACACACACACACACACACACCCACACACACACTCACACACACACACACACACCCACACACACACACACACACACACACACACACACACACACTCCCTTCAACTTCACATTGGCGTTCACCCCACTTCCCAAAAATATCTCGTTCCTCCTCTTTGGCTCAAACTCTCCCCACTCTCCTGCCCCCATCTTCACCCCTTCCCACTTTTGCCACTTCTGCTTCCCCGTTCCCTCACTGTCTCTTTCTCTCCATCTCTTGTCTCCCACTCCCTCATTCTTTCTCTTCCTCCTCTCCCCTCACCTATTTCCCTCTCTTCCACACACTCTCTGTCTCTCTCCTCTCTTCATCCGTTCCTTTCCCCACTGACACACCCTTGTCTTCAGCACATTCCTCCCTACCCTACCCACTCACTCACTCCTCCTTTACCTTGTTGTCTCTTACTCCCTTTCTACCCAAAGCTTCCCCTGCCTCTCACACTCTCCCCTGTTCCTCCTTTACTACAGCTCATTTTCCGGGCCACCCTCCCGTCCCCACACCCCCCACCCCGCACTGTGATGACGGTTGACTCGCACAGTGAATTGTCTGATGTTGTGCAATTCTTCGTTTTTTGGACAGTGACAGTGTTTTCTCGGAAGATGAAGGCTTGTGGTTTCCGGGAGAGGCCAGTTTGTTCCCTTTTTATGTGCTACAGAATAGGCAGGGGAAGGGAGTGTGGAGGAGAGAGGAGGGAAAGAGAGAGAGAGAGACTAAATATATATAGCCTCAATCTCTTTCTCCCTGTCCTCCTCTCTTCATCCGTTCTCATCCACACTGCCCCACTCTTTCCTCCACACATTCCTCCCTAACCTTCCCCCTTTTCTGTCGCCCGCTTTCCCCGCCACCCTCCCGTCCCCACATCCCCCACCCCGCACTGTGATGACGGTTGACATTCACAGTGAATTATAGATGTTGTGTAATTCTTCATAGTTTGGAAAGCAGCAATATTCTCTCAGAGATGAAGGCTTGTGGTTTCCGGGAGAGGCCCGTTTGTTCCCTTTCTGTGCGCTACAGAATAGGCGAGGGAGGGGAGGTGGAGTAGACGGGATAGCCGTGTGTTCTCAGTAGCTACGCCGTCACGACAAAGACCGAGCGCTGTCTGCGAGCTGGTCTCTGACACAAACACACACAGACACATGAAAAGACAGGCAGACACATACGAGGACACATAGGAACACACAGAGATGCAGACATACAGAAATACTTTAAAAATGAATGCAGTTTGCATTTTCATCGTTTTAAGATGGAGAGAGCTATTTTGTGAACTGTTGAAATGATTCTTTCTCTGGGATAATCTAGTGTGCTTGTGGGGATGTCAGCAGGTTTGGGGGTTCACATGGAAATGGGTCTGCACATTGATTTGCGGATGTGCGAAGGTTTCAGGGTATGTTGGTGAATATGGATTTTGGAGTGTCGGTGAATTTGGGGGTCACACTGCTTTGGGCATTTGAGGGTGCACGGGGATTTGGGAGTATTTAGGGCTGCGCACAGATTTGAGTGTCTCAGCGGATTTGGGGTTGCACACGGATTTGAGGATTGTGCTGACTTAGAAACGTTTTGGAGAATATGGGGTGCACAGGGATTTGCGCAGACATAGGGGTTTGTCAGTGAATATGGGGGTGTTGGTGGATTTGTGGGCACCCACTGACACCGGGGTGAGGATGGTTTGGGGAGGAGCGTAGATTTAAGGGGATGTCATCTAGAATAAGGGGACTATGCATGTGGACGTGTGTTTGAAATTTAAACTTTGTTCTTATTACTTTTCAGAAGGAGGCAGCTGTTTTGTGAACACAGTTCTTAAATATTCTCTCTCTCTTCGGCTGTCACTCAGAAACCAGCTCCAGGCTCTTAAAGTGACACTCAGAGTTAAGGAAACAGGAGCTGGTAACAGATGTGTCGGTTGTTTTGGGGTGCACACTGACTGGAGGGTTGAATGTGGGGTTTTTTCGGTGAGCACAGATTTGTGGGTGCACACCGATTTGCAGATATGTGAAGAGTGGGTGTGTTGGCGGATTCGGGGCTGAACACTGACTTGGGGGAACCGGTGGATTTCGATGTGTTACAAATCTCATGGTTTTTCCCTTTATACAGACTTCAATAATAAATGCAATATGAACTTTGACCTCTGTTTTTGATTTTTATTAATGGAGACAGCCATTCCGTGAAATGATTCTTGCACTTAATGTGTATGTCGGGCTGTGTGCAGATTTGGAGCTGTGACGAGTCTCAAGGCAAATTTACACTGGCAGCATATTCAATTGATCCCAACCTTTGTTGAGACAAACTAGCTCCCACATATGGTCTAAATATTAATTCATTAATGTAATCACAATCTGTCTCCGTGGGCATTGCGCCGGTCAGACGTTATCAGGTGATGAGCCGGTGAAATATCCGGTCACCTCAGGGCTTCAGTTCATTAATAAAGCCGCGTCCTGAGCACACGGCAGAGGCGGCCACAGTGTCTCCAGTCCGCGCTCCAGCTTCTCACATTCACCGCCTCATCTCCCAGGTGTTTCTAATGTGAGGACATATTCGGCACAGCAACCTCCTGTTTTGTGCCAGAGGTTTCTATGTTTATTCCCGGGCGGATTGTCCCATCAATCGGCAGCTCCGGGAGGTTACCAGCGTGTGTGTGTGGGACGGGTCAAAGCACCGGCCTGGAAACTCGGTACCTCATTGGATCTGTCAGATGGCAGTCAAAGAATTACTCCTGAATGCCGCTCGCCCATTGGTCTGGAAATATGCCCATCAGTTCTCATTCCCGCCCACCGAACTCGCAGCCCGACGTTGCCAGAAAGTGGCGGAGATCTAGTCGACACGTACAAACAAGCTGGAGGATCTCAGCAAGTCGGGAAGCAACATTTCGGTCCGACTCCCTTCGTCAGGATCACTTTGATGGCGACGGTCCAGCCGGATGCTGGTTGGCTAATCCATTGTCAATCGCACCAGTCTCCCGCCTTCTCCTTGAATAATTGGCTGACGTGAGAACGAGGGCGGGGTTTGTATCAACAGCAGCGGACACTCCAATTTAAAGCCGCATTCCGGACACGAACTGGACTGGAATGTGGTGTAGAGAATTGGGACATAAAATCCTCACTGCTTCCTTTTTCAAATGAAACCTAAATTACCCCCCAAAAGTCCTATAGATTGTACGTAACAAAACACAATAGCGTGAGTTAAATTAAAATTATTGTCATTTTTTAAATGAAAACTACATACCCAGAATGATGCTTCCCAACACGAACAAAGGAATACAGTAATTAGGCATAGTGTGTCAAATTCTAAGTCGTCTCAATGTAATTCCTTACCTTCTTGTTTCATCCACAATCTTCCATAAACACAACAGGTATGTATTCTGTAAAGGTGTCTCCATTGGTGCCCTTTATCCCACCAGTCTCGATATAATTATTAATCCAACAACCCCTTAGCTTCTGATGTGCTAGTTGAAATTTTAACAGCTTTTGTAACTGATCCGCTGTGTGCAGGGACCCATAAGAAGTGGAAATATAAACCAATACTCCGCGTATGAAATAATGTTTAATGAGTTTCCAACAGTAAATCTGTCCTACTGCGAGAATTACCTGTTTTAAGACTCATCAAAACTGAAAAGGTATCTGAACAAATGACAACTTTACATGATCAAATTTCCACCTCCCACTGTAAGCCTAAAACGAGGGAAACAAATTCTACTATATATACTAATAAATGGTTGGTAAATTGTTTCTTTATCGTTACTTGTAATTCATGAACAAAAAACAGCTACACCGTCATCCCAGTTAAGTTATCATTTGATTCTTCTGTAGCAATGTTTAACACATCATAATAATTTTCCACAATATACTGACGAACCAAGATTCTCAAGCAGAACAGAATCCTGAGACCTCATTAAATTGTGTATCCTAAAATAAACTAAAGGCATTGAGAAAATCAATGTGGGGTTACCAAGAACGCGACAGTGGGACATATTGCATAATCCAACGAACCCACATTCCCAGCGTGATTAGAACCCAGTCCCTGGACAACAAGCTGTGTGAACTGACAGCCAGAATCTCTCACCAGCGGGAAACAAAATAATGTAACGTTTTGTGCTTTGTGGAGACCTGGTTGACGGAGGAGACACCGGACCACACCATCGAACCCTCAGGGTTCTCCCTGTTCACTGTGGACAGGTGGAAACCCCTCACTGGGAAGAGTAAAGGAGGTGGGGTATGCTTCATGGTCAACAATGCTTGGTGCAACCCCCAGAATATGCATGTGCTCCAATCCTTTGTTGTCCAGATGTGGAGCAGCTGTTTAGACCCTACTGGCTGCCCAGGGAGTTCACGTTGTTATCATCACAGCGGTGTACATTCCGCCCCAGGCTGATACTGACCTGGCTCTCAAGGAACTGTACGAAACCCTCAACACGCTGAAGACTGCCCACCCAGAGGCTGCCTTCATTGTCGCCGTGACTTTAATCCTGCATCGCTGACTGAAGTCCCTCCGAAGTGTTGTCAGCACATCCAGGTGAGCGCTCGGGGGGCTGGCACACTCGACCTTTCCATAACGCTTACAAAGTGCTCCTCCGACCACACTTCAACAATCAGATCACTCTCTGATCCGGCTTCTGCCGATGTACAGGCAAAAGCTGAAACAAGAGGCGGCCATAGGTGAACCGTCCACTGTTGGTCCGACCAATCGGTCTTCATGCTACAGGACTGCTTGGATGACATCAATTGGATTGTCTTCCATGATGAGGATGTGACCAAGTTCACGATGGGGTCACGTGCTTCATCTGAAAGTGCATCGAGAATGTTCTTCTCCAGAAATCGGTCAATGTCGTTTCTTCAACGTTACCTATAATCTGGGCACAAAAACAGCCACACCAAATATCCCAGTGAAATTATATTTTGATCCTTCTGTAAAATGGTTAACATATCACAATAAATTTTCTTAATATACCAATGAACTAACAGATTCTCAGGCATAACAAAATCCTGAGACTTTATTAAATCGTGTACCCCAAAATCAATAAAGGCATTAAAAAAACAAGTTGGGGTTACCGAGAATGCCTCAGTCGAACATATTGCATAATTCAACGAACCCGCATTCCCAGCGTAATAAGAACCCAAGCACCCAAAACTATAACACTCTTCTTGTGATGTTCCCAACAGTCCTCCGACACACCTCTAACAGGATGATCATTTCTTTGCTCCTTCAAGTTAATCCAGTACGTTAACATTAAATTCAATCTCCGCAAAATCAATCAGTAAACCTGAAACAGGAGACGACCTTACTGCACCACAACAGAATCTTAAAGCCTGTGCTTGTATCACAGCCAAACATTTGAAAGTTGGAGATGAAGCTGATCCATGAGCCACAGAATCAAGACATGATCTAATGAAACAAATGTAAATGGGCAGCAGAAATTTTCATGTCGCTCCCGAAGAATATCCACAGAGACACCGAGAATATTTATTGCTCCTTTATATTGATCAATTATTTTACTGACACGGTGCTTCCATGTCAGCTCATTGTGCATCCACCTGCCTGGAAATCTCACCACTGACACGTCTTCAAGAGTTTGATTAGATGATTTCAAATCAAGCGCAGGTCTATTAATCCTGTTTATAAAACACTTGACTTGTGTTTTTTGCCGCTGAAAGCTCAAGTCCCATCGATTTGCCAACTGATTAATTGTTAATGGCATCCTATAGACAGTTAAATTGACATTTCTACCTCTAATCCATAAACCTCCATCATCTGCAAATAGTGATTTACCCACCCCTGTACCTATCTCAGAGAAAATATTATTCATTATAATAAGAAATAATAAATACTGCCTTGTGGGATCCCAATCTCTATCTCAGAAACCCGTGTATAACTTGCCCACCGGCACCTGTACAAGGTGTCTAAATTTTAAAAAAAATCTCATTAAATTTTATAGTCGAACTTCCAAAAATTAATCAAAAGGCCTGTGTAAAAGCTAAGAAAATGGCATATAAGTAGCAAAAGTGAGTGGGATGTTGGATCATCGGGATGTTTTTAAAGTTCAACAAAATGCAACTAAGAAACCATAAGAATGGTAAAGATGAAACACGAGACCAAACTAGCCAATAATATGAAACAGGATACTATTTTTTCAGCTAAATAAGGAGTGAAAGGGAGATGAGACCACCGGAAAATGATGCTGGTGAGGTAGTAATGGGGGACAAAAATGGCAGATAAACTTAATGGATACTTTGCATCATTCTTCACTGTGGCAGACACAGAAGGAGTGAGTGCCTTCGCTATTACAAAGGAAAAAGCGCGTGACTAACTCAAAGTTCTGAAGGTGGACAAGTCACCTGGAACAGATGGACGACAACCCAGAGTCCTGAGAAAAGCTTTTGAAGAGATACAGATGCATTGGTCACGGTCTTTCAAGAATCACTTGATTCTGGCATGGTCCCGGAGGATCGGAAAGTAGAAAATTGCACTCTTTACGAAGGGAGGAAGGCAAAAGAAAGGAATTTCTAGGCCAGTCAGCCTGACTTCAGAGGTTGGAAAAGTATTGTAATCATTTAACGAGGATGAGTTTCCGAGGTACTTGGAGACTGATGATAAAACAAGTCAATGTCAGCATGGTTCCTATAAAAGGAAATCGTGCCTGACAAACCTGTTAGAGGTTATTGAGGAAGTGAAAAGGAGGATGGACAAATGAGAGGCAGCTCATATCATTTACTTCGATTTTCAGAAGGCCTTTGATAAGGTACCACACATGAGGTTGCCGAGAAAGATAAAATCCTATGTTGTTACAGGAAAGATACTGGCATGGACAGAGGAATGTCTGACAGGCGGGAGGCAGCAGGTGGGAATAAAAGGAGCCTTTTCAGGCTGGCTACCAGTGACTAGTGTTCCTCAGGGGTCAGTATTGGAACAGCTACTTTTCACATTGTGTATCAACGATTCAGATAATGGAATTGATGGCTTTGTAGCAAAGGTTGCGGATGATACAAAGATAGGTGCAGGGGAAGGGCGTGCTGAGGAAGCAATGAGATTGGAGCAGGACTTAGACAAATTTGAAGAATGGTAAAAAAAAATGTCAGATTGAATACGGTGTTAGGAAATGTATGATAATGCATTTTGGTCAAAGCAGTAATAGTGCCGACTATTATTTAAATGGGGAGAAAATTCAAACATCAGAGGTGTTCGGAGTTCTTGTTCAAGAGTCCCAGGAGGTTATTTCACAGGTTGAGTCTTTTGTAAAGAATCGAAATACAATGTTGGTTTTTTTTGAAGGGTAATAAAATATTTAATTAGGGAGATAATCCTGAGACTCTATAGGACACGTCAGGTTGTACTTGGAGTTTTGTCAACGTTTTGGGTCCCATACGTCAGGAAGGAAGGGGGATCTCATTGAATCCCACCAAGTGTGGAAGGGACGAGATAGGGTGGATGTGGAGAGGTTGTTTCATATGGTGGAGCATCCAGACTAGAGGGCACAGCCTCAACATTGAGGGGAGATGTTTTGGAACAGAGGGAAGGAGGAATAGTTTTAGCCAGAGAGTAGTGAACCGGTGGAATACCCTGCCACGGGCTGCGGTGGAAGCTGTCTGTGGGTATGTTTATGGCGGAAGCTGATCATTTCCTGATCGATCAGGCCATCAAAGGATATGGCGAGAAGGCAGGTGTATGGGGTTGAGTGGGATCCGGGATCTGCGATGGTAGAATAGCGGAGCAGAATCGATGGGCTGAACGGCCACATTCTGCTCTTATGTCTTACGGTCTTTCCAAGATTCAACATGACCTCCCTTTTCCAGTCAGTACAGCCCCCATCTCAAGTCCAGAAGAAAGGATGAAGTTTCCCCGTGAATTTATTCTCAGTGAAGGTGTAGAGATGGGACTTGGTCACCGCGTTGTAAAATGAAACTGTCCCGTACTCATAACTGAGATAAACTCCCACCCTCCCGGGGTTGGGACCGACAGGGAGACGGGGGTCAGGGGAGGTGGCAACACTGAACAAATCATAATTCAAGTCATAACCCTGTCCGATGACCCAGATCAGCGAGATCTTGGCGTCTGTGTCCACAGGACACTTGAAGCTGCTGCGTAGGTTGACAGTGTTGTTAAGAAGGCGTATGGCGTAATGGGCTTCAACAACTGTGGGATTGATTTCAAGAGCTGTGAGGTAATGTTACAGAGAAACAACGTCTTAGTTAGACGTCACTTGGAGTCCTGTGTTCAGTTCTGGTCACCTCACTACAGGAAGGATGTGGATACTATAGAGTGAGTGCAGAGGAGATTTACAAGGGTGTTGCTTGGATTGGAGAGCATGCCTTATGATAATAGGCAGAGTGAACTTGGCCTTTACTCCCTGGAGCGCCGGAGGGTGAGAGGTTACCTGATACACGTGTATAAAATGATGAGAGGCACTGATTGTGTGGATTGCCAGAGGCTATTTCCCAGGACTGAAATGGCTAACACGAGGGGGGCACAATTTTAAGGTGCTTGGAAGTAGGTCCAAAGGGGGTGTCAGAGGTAAGTGTTTCACACAGAAAGTGGTGGGTGCATGGAATGCATTGCGAAGATGGCAGAGGTGGATAGAACATGGTCTTTTAAGAGACTCTTAGTTAGTTACATGCAGCTTAGAAAAACAGAGGGTTATGCGGTAGGGAGGTTCTTGACAGTTTCTAGAGTATGTGACATGGTCAGCACATCATTGTGGGCCGAAAGGCCTGTAATGTGCTGTAGAAACATTGTTCACTGCCAACGGCAAGATGCTGAACAGTGTTGCGGAGAGACAGTTCTTGGGATGCAAGTTCACAGCTCGTTGGATGTGGCTAAACGGGTCGATTAGGTGGTGAAGGAGGCTTATAGAATACCGGCTTTTATTCGTGAAGCACTGAGTTCAAAAGCCAGGAGGTTATGTTGTAATTTATAACACTCTGGTCAAACCATGTCCGGAGTATTTATCTGAGGCTTCTGTGGTGCGTATCTGGACAGTTCGGACGCAACATCCATGGTCGACCCTCTCCGACGGAGGCCTCACACACTCACATTGAGAAATATACAAATAACCAATGTCCCAGCACCCGACCCTGCGGTACACCACTTGTTCCAAACTTCCCTCAGAACAGAGATGAGGAGGAATTTCTTCAGAGTGGGGTGGTGAATGTGAGGCATTAATTGCCCTAATTCCTGTTATCGGTGGTTGCCGGCCTCTGCGTCCACAACGACAGGCGTAGTTCCCCTCCGACGTCACGGTGAATCTGTTCCAACAGGAGCGCCGCAGGGAACCGTACTCTCTCCGGTCCTGTTCACCCTGTACACATCAGACTTCCAATATAACTCGGAGTCCTGCCATGTGCGGAAGTTCGCTGATGACACGGCCATAGTGGGGTGTGTAAGGAATGGGCAGGAGGAGGAGTATAGGAAACCGATACAGGACTTTGTGATATGGTGCAACTCAAACTACCTGCGTCTCAATATCACCAAGACCAAGGAGATGGTGGTGGACTTTAGGAGATCTAGGCCTCCTATGGAGCCAGTGATCATTAATGGAGAATGTGTGGAGCAGGTTAAGACCTACAAGTATCTGGGAGTACAGTTAGACGAGAAGCTAGACTGGACTGCCAACACAGATGCCTTGTGCAGGAAGGCACAGAGTCGACTGTACTTCCTAAGAAGGTTGGCGTCATTCAATGTCTGTAGTGAGATGCTGCAGATGTTCTATAGGTCAGTTGTGGAGAGCGCCCTCTTCTTTGTGGTGGCGTGTTGGGGAGGAAGCATTAAGAAGAGGGACGCCTCACGTCTTAATAAGCTGGCAAGGAAGGCGGGCTCTGTCGTGGGCAAAGTACTGGAGAGTTTAACATTGGTAGCTGAGCGAAGGGCGCTGAGTAGGCTACGGTCAATTATGGATAACTCTGAACATCCTCTACATAGCACCATCCAGAGACAGAGAAGCAGTTTCAGCGACAGGTTACTATCGATACAATGCTCCTCAGACAGGATGAAGAGGTCAATACTCCCCAATGCCATTAGGCTTTACAATTCTACCGCCAGGACTTAAGAACTTTTTATAAGCTATTATTAATGCTTTTTGAGATAGTGATTTAGATGCATATCATATTTTTTACTGAGTTAAGTATTGTATGTAATTAGTTTTGCTACAACAAGTGTATGGGACATTGGAAAAAAAGTTGAATTTCCCCATGGGGATGAATAAAGTATCTATCTATCTATCCATCTATCTATCTAACAGATGTTTGTGATGGCTGAGTAATAGTGTTGAAGCAGGGAGCGAGTGAGAAGCTGAGACATTTGGACTACAACTGCCAGATGGCCCCGCGGCCCCGCATGTTTGGCAGCTGAAGCTGACATCGGGCGGTGCCCGATGGGAGCTGTAGTTCCAATGTAAAGTGAGCGTTTGTGACTTATGTACAACTATTTCTATCGTTGAACAATTTGTGTCATTTGCCACCCTTTACACTACCCTAAAATTACATCGTGACAGTGGGGTCTGTGGTGGCGGAGGGTAGAATCAATGTTGTATCACGCTGAGGTTTGGGATCCGTCCGCATTCACTATCGAGTCTCCTTCTGACTCACGTCCTCCACAGTCAGCAACAAAAGTCGTGAATCCTTACTGCAATTTTCTAAGATAATCACGTCCTTTCTGAGGCGGCCGACCAGAGTTGTACACAGTTCTCCAGCTATGGCCTTAGGGAAGTGTCCCAGGACCAACCATCTTCAGCTGCTTCATCAATGACCCTCCTTCCGTCTGCAGGTCCGAAGTGGAGATGTTCGCAGATGACTGCACAATATTCTGTACCAGTCCTGACTCCTCAGATACTGAAGAAGTTCACACCCAAATGCCGCAACACCCGAACAATATCCAGGCCTGGGCTGACAAGTAACATTCCAGCTACGCAAGTGCCAGGCGATGACCATCTCCAACAGGAGAGACTCTGACCATCATCCTTTAACATTCAGTGGCATCACCATTCCTGAATCCCCTACTAGCAACATCCTGGCGGTTACCATTTACTGGAAACCGAACTGGTCTGGACATATAAACACCGTGACTACCAGAGCAGGTCAGAGCAGGCCACCCGACTGTTCATGTTCCCCAGTTAAAGCCAGTCTCCGTCATCCCATTGTGTCCTCCAGCTGAGACTCCCCCACTTGCCCGTATCACCGACAACCATCCGGCATACACCGTCCGAAGACTACTGGATGTGCGCTGTAGGGGCAGGGGTTTCCAATGCCTGGTAGACTGGGAAGGGTACGGACCAGAAGAGCTTTCCTGGGTCCCCCGCTCCTTCATCTTAGACCAGTCCCTCATCCAGGATTTTCATCGGGACTATCCGGACAGGCCTGCAGGATCGCTGGGAGGCTCCCGTTGACCCTCCTGGCAATCCCCCACCTTGCTATTTACCTCAGGAATTATTCCTCAATTCCCTCGTTTAGCTTTCAATCATTCCCAGGTTCCACTAACTACACACACCTGCATTCCATTAGCAAATGCCGGATAAAAACCCTGTAATCACAACAAGGAGCTGCCAGTTTGTGGGTCGACTCCGATGTGAGTAACCTCGTTTCATGGTTCTTAGGACTGTCAGTTCTAAGTCTAGCATCGCTCCTGGATACCGATTCCACGCTCCCTACGTCAAGAACGCCTCCCGACTCCGCCTCCGCCCCCTTGTTCTGCACTTGGGTTCATCCACAGCCACGCTCGTGTAACACATCGAGGAAATAACAAGCAGGGTAGACAAAGGAGAGGCAGAGGATGCCATTTACTTGGATTTTCAGAAGGTGTTTCATAAGATGTTACACATGAGGCTGGTTAACAAGATAAAATCCTATGACGTTACAGGAAGGAAGCAACACGATTGCAGCAGGACTGAAGACAAATGGGAAGAATGGGCAAAAAAGTGGCAGATGGATAACAGTGTTGGGAACTGTATGATGATGCATTTTGGTAAAAGGAGTAATAGTGTGAACTATTATCTAAATAGGGAGAAGGTGCAGATGAACATAGGGGGTCCTCGTTCACGACTCCCAGAAGGTTAACTTACAGGTTGAGACCGTAGAAAGGGAGGCAAGTACAATGCTGGCGTTTATTGCAAGGAGAATAGAACAGAAAACAAGGAGATGATGCTGAGCCCTTAGAGGACAGAGGTCAGGCCGCATTTGATGTGTCGGCAACAGTTCTGGGCCCCGTATCACATAAAGGGTGTGTTGTTGTAGGCTTCGAATTTGAGAGGCAAGAGACATTCAGACAGAAATAAAACGCGAGTTCTCATTTGCTGATATGCGACGGAAAGATCTGTCTGTCTAGAGGCAACTAAAACGTTCACCAAAGCCACTGTCATCTTGTTGTTCTAAAGTCTCAAGTTTTTATCAAGATTCAGACTCCGTCAAAGTTCACTCTATCCCGGTTATCCTTCTTTCATTGGACAACGAGGACCGACCGTACAATGTTTCATGAACGGTATGAAGGCGTGGGTCTTCCCAAACAAAATGTTTATCAGGGCTGATTATGGAATATTCCGACATGATTTGTTGGAGTTATAATGAAGGTACTGGACTTTACACGCACAGGAATAGCGCGAGTAAAACTTTTTGTCAATTCAGGCCTCTTTGTTTAGGCGATGATCACGCATATGCCTTAAAAACGAAGTGTCTTAAATCTAGTCAGGAAAATATGGCAACTATCATCAGCTATAGATAACATCCGCCTTTATCCGTTACATGCCACTGCCACTGTGGATGTGCTGATGCCCTTTGATTAATATAACTATTCTGATCGTTTACTCAGTTATTTCACATAACTGGGTGTCTCGTTCTCTGATGAGAATCTGAATAAACACGGTTTTACTTAGTGGAAGAAGTTATTCAGGTAGGTCTGTGAAATTGAGTCGCCGACAGAATGGGCGAAGATATTCGAGCTGCACCTTTCCTATGGTGCCGGGTAATCTGCAGAAGAACCAACATCGATGAGAAAACAAATACTTCTCCCGCTCCAGAAAGGAAAACATTAATTAACGATGGAAACAGGTTTCTAAATGGCCAGTTAACGCATGAACACAAACACAGCATTTTCCATCTCTTTTTTCAACATTCTTCAATTTAATTTGATCTTTTATGTATGTATCTTATTGTAATTTATGCCTTTATTATTATTTGGAAGTTTTGTCGGCGGTAAGCAACATACTTCGGGATATATACCGGTGTTATTAAATCTGATTCACAGTGAGATTCCCAATCTGAGCTACTAGTCCTGACGAAGGGTCTCGGTCCGAAACGTCGACAGCGCTTCTCCGTATAGATGCTGCCTGGCCTGCTGCGTTCCACCAGCATTTTGTGTACTGAGCTACTAGTGTTCACCCACCAGGTCACCTGAATATGTGACATATTTAGCAGAGATACACATGACACAGAAAAGTATTTGAGCTACCAGGAAAGCTTACAATGGGATCTGTGTTTTATCTACAGAGAGACCAGTTGTTTGACTCCATTCTACAGCTCCCCCTCCCCCCCACCCCCACGAATGACCTCTCTTCACCGTGTAGTTGGCGCCATCTAGTGGACAGAACAGAAATGCAACGGAGGTGGGAATGCTCCGGCAGGACCCAATGGATGTACTTCGTGAAGCTTTTTTTTAAAAAATTTCTCTTGTTTATCTTTATGGAATTCAACAACCGTGCCGTGTGCTGTGTGGTCGGGTCCTGTTCCGAGGTCATCGCAATTTGCGAAACTTTAATTTTACATTCACAACATTAGTGGACACAAAATATTAGATTCAACACTTCTGCAAAATGAGCATTTTAATTACGAGGGAGTTTAAAACGAAACAAAATCCAGGCTGGCGTTGAAATTACAAGTAAATGTGCAGTTATTGCCAAAAAAAATGGATCGGCAATGAAATTCCTTCCTGATGAATTTCCCTTGATGAATGGATGACTACAGATTCCCGTTGTAACGGTAATTCGTGTTCCCATCGGCAAATGCCAACACATCCAAGTGATGTGCTTCTTGCGAGTGACATCAGTGTTCCTGTAACCTCTGACAGCCTTGCTCGGGAGAGGGTGGGATGCATTGCTTTTTCACGCCACAGCTGCATTTCTGATACCATCATCTTCTCAGTATGTTTGCTACACACGCTCATTCATTGGTCAGGCAGGGGCGTCCTGAAGCTTCAGACTTCCACTTTAGAAGGGCTCACGCGATTTCTGGATGAGAAAACAGTCGTCACATATTTTGCATAAATTGGCGCATATTTTTCCTAATAAGCCCTATTTGTGACAGATGTAACGCGGAAGTGGCTACTCTAACTCATATGCTTTGGTCATGTGTAAGTTTAAATAATTTTTGGAGGGATGTGTTTGGAATATTATCTAAAGTTATAGATATGGATGTTCAACCTAATCCACTCACAGCAATTTGTGTGATTATTCCAGAGGAAGCAAGCAAAGTGTCTGCTTCCGCTCAACATGTGATAGCTTTTTCAACTTTACTTGTTAGGAGAGCTATTTTGCTACATTGGAAAGAATCTAATCCACCTACTGTTTTTTATTGGCTCTCCTCCACTATGTCATGTCTAAGCTTGGTGAAAATTAAAAGCCGGACATTTGATACATCCTTTAATTTTGAACAAGTCTGGCGACCCTTTATTCAATATTTTCACATGATTTAATTTATTTTTATTTATTTATTTTTCTTTATTCTCTTTGGGGAAAATCCTTATCCGTGAAGGTTCGGAGATGTCTGGAAGGATGTGGCTTTTTTTTCTCTCTCTTTTTTTAAAAAAAAAAATATCCTCAATTGGACTGCCCAATCATTCTTTTTCTTTCCTTTTTTCTCTTTCTTTTTTTCAGTTTAGTTAGTGAGGTTTATTTTTCTTTATTAATAAAATTTCCAATTTTTTATGATTGCTATGAGGAGTTGTAGTTTTTTTGACCATTGTATATATAACAGCATAATAGTTTACCTATTTGATTTTGACATTATATACATTCGGTTTTTATTATTGCTGTTTATATGTCTTTTATATTATCTCTTTGCTAAACTACTCCGATTTGTCTATTCTTCATTTGAAAATCAATAAACATTGAAAAATGAAATGAAATTGTACAATTAGAGCTCACTTCGACTGACGCAGGTGTTCCATGTTTCAGGCACATTTTTCCAGTTGTCACAGAAAACCCGGGAATGATCCATTAGTCCAGTGAATTCGTATGGAATTCTACCGATGTGAGAAAACTCACACTGACTTCACACAGTTTGTTGGACCAGATTCTAGCATTAATCCAAAATTTTGAAAAGAAAATTGGATTAATAGCAGCACCTTTTATTGTTTGTTAAACTTAATTAATTTTGCTGCCATTACTGGAACCAAAAAAACTACTAACATTCTGTCACCTGGCCACAGGAACATAGGCACATTTGCCACGCTTATAAATCACATAGAAATTAATTTGATCTCCCGTCAACGCTTGCATTCGATTTGCGTTTTACCTACAGAGCCGACCATTTAATGTAACCAGACGTTTGATTCCAATTTTCAGCTCTTCCCTGAATTTCCTCTGTGACAGAGTGTAGATACACGTGTTGGTGCAGGTACAGAGAAACTGCAACATGAACCCAAACTGCTGCAGGATATACGTCGGGGTGTTCAAATATCTGTCTGTGTAAAAGTAATTCTGAACTTGCCAGTTCATAGTATATACAATAAAGGGAATCCACAACATTATGAAATTGGCTGACAGAGCGAACAACAAAATTATTGACTTTCTCCGGTTCTCCACCTCTGGATCATTCTTTTTCTCTCTGCTGTTCCTGAGCCCCCGGCGAACTCTGTTTGCCGCGATAATATGACTGACTGTTAAAGCATTAAAAAGTAGAATCAAACCGATCGGCAGTAAAGGTGTCGTTATAGTGTTAAACAATTGTTGTGCTTTCCACGTTGCTGAAGTAAGGTAATCGGAATTTGGAACGCATCGCCAGGGTATGTTATCAATGATAAGGTAAGGTTTGATTATAAAGTACATTGGAACATTCTCTACACAGCTTCCTAAACCCACAGTTACTATCACAATAGTCGCCATCCTCTCGGTGCAGTATCGTTCCCGCAGCTTTTGACTGCAGATTGCAACGCAGCGATCGAACGTGAAAGCCACCGTGAGCCAAACAGAACAGTCCGTGGTTACGACACTCAGGACAAGCGTCACGGCGCAAACCGGTGTAATGAGCAAAGGACGGGCATAAATATAAATATTATTGATTTGAAGGAGTACAACAGAAATAATAACACCCAATAAATCAGCTGCTGCCATTCCCACCAGGTAACGGGAGATGCATTTAGAGAGTCCGCAGTTTCCCAGAGACAGGATCACAATCGCCACTAAATTAACTGCAACGAAGCAAAGAAAAGTTAGGTTCGTGTGAAGAAGCTCTGATCATTTTTACTTGTTATGCCTGCATAGAAATGCGTTGAGTCGGATTGAGTGACCCTCAGACATCTGATCCTGTACCGTGTCTGACAAGTTTCAATTCGGAGAGTGGAAATGTTGTCCTTACGGGCTCCGTCACTGTCCTTCGATTGGATGATAACGCGGAAACGAGTCACTGTTTAGACGCAACTTTCCAGTTGACAGCAGATTTTGCACTGGGCGCCTTATTGACCAAATCATCTAGACAGACCCACTATTGTAGCCGAGAATGCTGAAGGCTCTATATATATATATGGGATTAAAATGGACTCAGGGAGACCGTTTCTCCTAGGATAACATTTTGAAAAGGAGGAATCGCTGAGATCAATACATGTTTCGATGTGCAGGTGGCAGATGAACTTGAATCTGTCCATTAACAATACGTGCAGGTAAAGGTGAAAGGTCGAGTGCGGTAAAATGCTGGAACACTCTCAATATTAACATTAAATAATTGTTAATGTCGACAAAATGATCGCACATCAGAAACGAGTAAAAGTTCCAGACAACAATGAAAGAATAAAATGAAATATATAGTTAAACCTGAACTGGCTTAAAACATTTATCTGATGAGGCATCATCTGAAAGAAATTTTACAGGAACAGAACACACACTTAAAGTACCTGCCAATTCCAGTTACTTACCAGGATGCCAATCGCTGCTAGTACAGGATAATAAATACTTGCGATGTAGTAAATTGCTGGATATCCCATTTCCTGTGTGAATTGGTGATCAGTTGATACTAGTCCAGCTGCCGACATCTACAGTTGTTTGATTTGCAAGCTCTTATACAGGAGAGGAAAGTGCACTCTGACAATTAACCATACCACGTGGTCAGTCACATCAGTGACAGTCCACTGAACAAACACCTCAGTTTTGTTTTCATTCATATAAATTGTGTCATCGTGCAATGAAAATCGTTCCATCGGAAGAATCACAAAGCAAACATTATCTTTAATTCTGTTTATTCACATCGACAAATGAGAACAGTTCACATTCTTTCTCTATGGCACAGAGTCTTTTCATTTCAAATAGAATAATTCTTGGTTTCAGTATTTTTTTACAGCGTACACGATCACGCTCAAATAATTATCCATTGCAACAATAGACGAACCGCATTAAGGTTCTGAGCTTAAGCAAAGAAATTTAGCTTGATGGTTCAATTCAATATTCCTTTCCAGGAAGGGGAATGTTCACACCTCATTCCAGATTTCAGTTTGGTGTGGTGCCACAATAGTGGTCATTTTGTTTGGGAATTCATTCAGTGAACGATTAGATTAGTTATATATCTCGAAAACCATCTTCACGACGAAAACTGTTCTGGGAGCACAAGGGTTATCCGTGTTTAATGTAAGGAGTCTGTTTCATAAAACCTTCTGTAAAAATAGATATAATCGATAGCATTTCATGCATAGAAATGCACTGTTTAACGCGAAGTACTCTTATTTCTCCTACTGACATAATGATCTATTTCCCCTCTCTCGATTGACATTTTGTGCCATTTCTTGCAGGTGTGATAATTCCATAAATTGTTCACAGTGTTTTTTTTTCCTTTATTTTATTTTGCATAATACCATGAGATATAGGAGCAGAATTGGACGCATGGAGTCTACTCCGCCATTTCATCATGGCTGGTCCAATTTCCCTCTAAGCCACAACCTCCTATCTTCTCCTCGTATGCGTTCATGCCTTAACCAACCAAGAAGTTGTCAAGCTCTGCCTTCAAAATACGGAACAAACTTGCTTCCATAACTGCCGTTGGTAAACATACCACAGATTCACCATTCTCTGCCTTAAGAAATTCTTCCCCATTTCCGTTCTAAACGAAAGCCCTACTATTCTGAGGCGGTGCCCTCCGGCCTTAGACACTCCTACCTCGTTAAGGATATAAACCGACAAGTAAAACGATCAAACAGGGCATCGAGAACAAGCACCGCCTCTGCTATTTTCCAAGAGGAAGGAAGATTCAAAAATGTGATCATATCAATAGAGTTGTCAGGCAGGTGCCTGATCAATGATCAACATGCATCATCCTTTCCTGGAGACGTTTCACCTGCAGTAAAATAATCCGACCACAAATTGGACAAAATCTACAGGTGGTGGAAATCCAAGCAGAACACAGACAAAATGCTGGGGAACTCAACAGTCCAGTTTTTCTTCCCCCAGTCCTGCTGAAATGTCTCGGCCCAAAATGTGGACTATACTCTGGGTCCTCCAGCATTTGTGTGTGTTCCCTGATTTAACAACAGACTTCTTAGATTCGCGGAAAGCAAACTCTACACCAGTGATACAAACATTGCCACAGCTGACCGAAAACCTCACGGTTTTTACTTAGAACGTAGTTTTTATATTTAAATCATCTTGATATGATTTAACACGGTGGTCAGCAGCACAGGAGCGCCGCAGGGAACAGTACTCTCTCCGGTCCTGTTCACCCTGTACACATCAGACTTCCAATATAACTCGGAGTCCTGCCATGTGCAGAAGTTCGCTGATGACACGGCCATAGTGGGGTGTGTCAGGAATGGACAGGAGGAGGAGTATAGGAAACTGATACAGGACTTTGTGATATGGTGCAACTCAAACTACCTGCGTCTCAATATCACCAAGACCAAGGAGATGGTGGTGGACTTTAGGAGATCTAGGCCTCATATGGAGCCAGTGATCATTAATGGAGAATGTGTGGAGCAGGTTAAGACCTACAAGTATCTGGGAGTACAGTTAGACGAGAAGCTAGACTGGACTGCCAACACAGATGCCTTGTGCAGGAAGGCACAGAGTCGACTGTACTTCCTTAGAAGGTTGGCGTCATTCAATGTCTGTAGTGAGATGCTGAAGATGTTCTATAGGTCAGTTGTGGAGAGCGCCCTCTTCTTTGTGGTGGCGTGTTGGGGAGGAAGCATTAAGAAGAGGGACGCCTCACGTCTTAATAAGCTGGTAAGGAAGGCGGGCTCTGTCGTGGGCAAAGTACTGGAGAGTTTAACATCGGTAGCTGAGCGAAGGGCGCTGAGTAGGCTACGGTCAATTATGGAAAACTCTGAACATCCTCTACATAGCACCATCCAGAGACAGAGAAGCAGTTTCAGTGACAGGTTACTATCGATGCAATGCTCCTCAGACAGGATGAAGAGGTCAATACTCCCCAATGTCATTAGGCTTTACAATTCAACCGCCAGGACTTAAGAACTTTTTAAAAGCTATTATTAATGCTTTTTGAGATAGTGATTTAGATGCATATCATATTTTTTTTACTGAGTTAAGTATTGTATGTTATTAGTTTTGCTACAACAAGTGTATGGGACATTGGAAAAAATTTGAATTTCCCCATGGGGATGAATAAAGTATCTATCTATCTATCTATCTATCTATCTATCTATCTATCTATCTATCTATCTATCTATCTATCTATCTATCTATCTATATGAGTCACAGCAAATGACCCAGCGAGGAAAACAACTTTCCCTATTTCAGTGAAACTCATTTTACACTCATCAGTCAATACTGGAATATCATGACCCCCTAAGAATTCTCCCATTTTATTATCATTCCCCAACGCATCACCAAGTTTAATATCACATTTATTTTTTATATAAAATTACTCGAGTAAACGTTTTTCACAATCTTATTCATTTTTCCGAACACTTCGTGTGTACTTTAATATTTAATGTCACTCGGAGATTGACACTTCTTAACTTTCCTAAATGCACTATTTCTCTCCCTACAATCCTCAGTCCACTATTAGTAGCCATTCTCCTACCAATTCCCTTTGCAATGTGAATCACCTCCAACGCAGTTTACTGAATAACGTGTCATAACCTTTCATTGCAAAACTACACATCTTCCTCGACATTTTGTAGCAGCTCCAGAACTAATAAGAATATTAAATCTCGTGCCCATTCAGAAACAAAAGGTGAAAAACTCTTCTTTAATCAAGCCAATACCATTATTCCGCAAACAATCCCGCAGTGAACTATGTTCGTTAAAATCCCCACATCATACAACACTTACTAAGCGAAAACTCCATACACTTTCTAATAAATCAATAGAGAGTTTTCCACAAGGGTTGTAAAGATTAACCACTTTTATACATGTAAGGTTCTCAGATTATTAACTGTATGTTAACTGCATAAATAAAATGACTTCTTTGTGGGTGACTGATGAGGTATTGCTCTGTTTAGTTGGAATGTTTGGGTTATGATTATTGATAACGGAGGAACTAACCACTGGAAGCGATGTTGTTCTATCTGTATGTGTGGGAAACTGGAGTGAGTGGCGGGCTTTTCGGGAGCAGAACCGGAGAGGAAGGACGTGCTGGACGCGCTCTGGTCGACCACCGAGTCGAAGAGATGGAAGAACTTCGAATAGTTGACCGAAGACTTCGATAATTGAGCTCCAACGGTTGTGCACGAATAAATTGAACTCTGATAAGTTTTGCAGCCATTTCCTTTCTTTCTATATTGTATCGCTATTAATTACCTAGTTCCAGTAAGATTTATAAAGTGTGCTCTGTAAACGTACACTGTGTGCTGTGTGATATTGCATGTGCGAGTTTGTACCAGTGTGCATTACACAGCATCCACGCAAACGGGAGACACGGTTTGGTGGTTGGACGGATTTTCCCCGAGACAAATACAAGCCGATAGTCCTGGCCGTTACATTTGTAGGCTGCTCGTCCCGGGATTGAATTCCGTGGATGCTGTGTGACCACTCTGCTTAAATAAAATACAGTTGGTGTGGCGGCAGCTGCTTTTCGGCGATGGTGTGCGGCTGCGAAGGTGGCAAAGAGCAATGCGTGCGTGCTGAAGGGGGGTGGAGACTAGCGTACCGGTTGAAGCGTTACTCCGAGGTTTGAGTGCGGTTAAAACTTTAGGCAAAGTGGAGATTGTATCGCGGAACTTTGATTTTGAGGCAGGTACATATATAGTGTTAGTGCAGACAAGTGAGGACATAACAGGGGCGGAGTTGCAGGAGATTGATGTCCCCGGGGAGGCGGGGCCATGGCGCCTGCAGAGTGTCGGGGAGGGAGGGGCCAAAGCTCAGCGAGGGGAGTTGCCTGCAGAGGGGGGGAGGAGATCGTAGGGAACGGATTCTTCCGGTGTTGGAGGATGAAGGGAAAGAGTGGTCAGATTTGGAAAAGTTGGTCAGTTCCCGTTCCACCGTGAAAGGCGAGAGCTCTGAGTTGGTCTATGCATTTACCTCCTTAGCGAGAAGGGCAGAGGGGCCCCGCCAGAAGATAAGAGTTTTCTCGGGGATAACGCCCACTCCCGAGGGTGAGGAGGATTATGAGACATGGGTTGAGCAAACGTCACAGTTGTTGAAGGAGTGTCAGTGCTCGGATGAGGAAATGCGACAGAGATTAGTTGAAAGTTTGCGGGGAGAGGCGGCTGGGGTGGTGCGAGGTGAGAAGGTTAACCAGCCTTTGGCCACTCTGAAGGACGATATGGAGGCTTTGGAAAGAGCTTTTGGGTTGACTGGGAGCTCCTCGGGGAGTTTCAAAACATTTATCAGGAGGAGGGTGAGAAGCTCTCTGCGTACCTTTTTCGGCTAGAGAGACAGCTTAATGAATTGCGGCGCCGGGGGCCATTCGGGATGAACAGGTGGATCAGTTCAGGATGGATCAGGTATTTCGGGGTACCCAGGCCGAGGACAAGATTGCTTGGAGTCTCCTGCAGTCTTATAAAACGCGCCCTCCTCCGACGTTCGTTCAACTGTTCAGAGATGTGAGAGGGGATGAGCGCGCGTTGAGGCCGCGGGAGGACTCTGTCAGCAGGATGAGATCCTCAGTTGTAGCCCCTGGTGGGGATGGGAGAGGATCGGGCTCCACCCGGCAACTGATAAAGGAGGTGGTGGCCGAGCTGAGGGCTGAGGGGTCGGTAGGGCGGGCTTCGCCCCCCAGAGGACGGACAGCGCAGCATGCTGCAAGAGGCGGGAGGTCAGCGAGAAGAGGGGCGACTAATAGCGTGTTCTATAACTGTGGAAAAGAGGGACACTTCCGCCCTCCAGAGACTTCCGGCCGCACACATTCCCGCCGGAAGTGGCCCTCCACCCCGCAGTTATAGCACACCCCTGCCAGGAGAGGACGAGTGAGAACTGTTCGGGGACCCGGGCCGGAGACTGAATTTAAACGAGGGACTGTGTGGTGCACCCAGTCGAAGCCTGTGATAATAAGGCCCGGGGAAGTAGCAAGAGTGATGGGAAATCTTCTCCAGATTTCCCGGAATGAGTGAGGCCGACAAAGAGGAAACGGCAACTCACACAAGATGCTGGCGGAACGCATCAGGCCAGGCCGGGACCCTTCGTCAGGACAGACGAAGACGGCATTTCAGGACAGAAAGAGAAGGCGGCATTTATATTCCCTATGGGGTTTTTCCAGTTCGGAAGGATGCCCGAGGGTATATCGGGAGCCCCTGCCACCTTCCAGAGGGTCATGGAGAAGACGTTGGGCGGTATGAATTTGCATGAAGTGTTGGTGTATTTGGATGATTTGGTAGTGTTTGGAGCCACCTTGGAAGAACACGAAACGAGGCTACTGAAGGTGCTATGTCGACTGAAGAAGGAAGGGTTAAAACTCTCCCTGGACAAGTGTCAGTTCTGCAACACGTCTGTTAGCTATGTTGGACACATAATCTCGCGGGATGGAGTAGCTACAGACCCGGCTAAGATAGAAGCGGTGACCACGTTGGCGAGACCCCGGACTGTGAGCGCTCTGCTCTCGTTGTTGGGCTTCTGTGGTTATTATCGAAGATCCGTGCAGGGCTACGCCAAACTAAGTCACTCTTGAACCAGCTTCCTCCTGGTTACCCTTCCATGGGGAAGAAAGGAAAAGGGGGGCGGGAGGTTGGAGAATATCTCGAACCGTCGGAGCCCTTCGGACAGAGATGGGATACAAAATGTGAGGAGGCTTCTAAATCGCTGAAAGAGTTGCTGACCCAGGCACCGGTGCTGGCTTTTGCGGACCCCGTTTACCCTGTGTACTACACACCGACGCCAGCTGAGAGGGATTAGAGGCCGTCTTGTATCAAGATCAGGGCACCGAGTTGAGACCTGTCGCGTTTGTCAGCCGGAGTTTGCCGCCCTCCGAGAGAAACTGTCCCACCCGTAAGCTGGAGTTCCTGGCGTTGAAGTGGGCAATGGTGGTTAAGCTGAGAGACTATCTCTCCGGAGCCAGGTTTGAGGTGAGAACGGACAACAAGCCACTTACTTATATCCTGACGACGGCGAAACTGGATGCTGCAGGCCATCGGAGATGGCGGCTTTGTCGGTATCTGATTTCAGCCTGAAATACCGGCCGGGGAGCAGGAATGTCGATGCGGTTGCTTTGTCACGACGGGAGCATGAGGAACAGGAGACGGTCGAGGAGTGGGAGAGTATACCTGCCCCTGGGGTGAAAGCCATGTGTCAGTTTGCTATCACCGTGAAGGTCGAGGAAACGGAGAGGCCGGAGCGAGCAGTGGGCCCATTGGGGGCTTCTGATGACGACCTACCCCCAGTTTACTGTGACCTGACTGCAGTGAAGACTAAACAGTTTCCGGAATTGAGGCCGGGGGGAAGAGGCAGCTGCTCAGCGGGAAGGCGCGGGCTGTTTGGTGCGCGGTGGAAAAGGGTGATATGGCGTTGGCGGAGAAGACAAAACACGCTTCAGTGCCTCCGTTATTGAGGGAATGACCTCAGTTGAAGTTGAGGAAATAATTTTTATACCGGGTCACGTCACCCCCGGACCGAGAAGTATCGGAAGATTGTGTTGAAGTCCCTGAACGATGATTCTGGACATTTGGGGGTGGAGTAGATCTGTGGATCGCTCAAAGACAGGTTTTACTGGCCCCGAATGAGGGCGGAGGTGGAAGAGTATTGCCAGTCGTGCATTCGGTGCATACGCCGGAAGACGCTGCCTGTGCAGGCTGCTCCGTTGTCACGTTTGCAAAGTGAGGGGCCGCTGGACCTGGTGTGTATGGATTTCTTGGCCATAGAACCCGATGCCATCAATACGGCGAATGTCTTATTCATCACAGACCGCTACACCCGGTATGCTCAGGCGTTCCTTACCAAGCAGCAAAGTGTGACTCCGGTGGTGAAAGTGCTATGGGAGAAGTATTTTGTGCATTATGGCCTTCCCCGGCGGATACATAGTGACCAGGGACGAGACTTTGAGAGTAAGCTCATCTACGAGATACTGAGTATGTTGGGGGTTGAGAAATCGAGGACTACGCCCCATCATCCGCAGGGCGATCCCCAACCGGAGAGGTTTAATTGGACGCTGCTGGACATGCTGGGAACTCTGGAGATTAGCAAAAAGAGTTGATAGAGTCAACATATTGGACGTCTGGTTCACTGTTACAACTGTACCCGAAATGAAGCTACTGGATACTCGCCCTACTATTGGATGTTTGGGCGCGAGGCAAGGTTGCCCATTGACCTCTGTTTTGGGACGGATGCAGGCAACGTATCGCCGACTCCCTACTTGAAGTATATGTCTGATATTAAGAAAGGACTACAAAGAGTTTATGAGCTGGCTAGGGAGGCGGGCGCCGAGCAGAATCGGGGAAATAAGAGGAGGTATGACAAGAAGGTGAAGTTCTCCCAACTACTGCCGGGAGATCGAGTCCTCATTAGGAATTTGGGTCTACCTGGGAAACACAAGACGGCTGATCGCTGGTCGGGCACGCCCTTTGTAGTAGAGAGTCAGATGCCAAATCTACCGTTTCTGCGGGTGAGGCCCAGGGATGGGAGGGGGCCCGTCAAGATTCTCCATTGGAATCACCTGTTGGCCCTGGGGTGAGATGTACAGGTAGAGTGGGAGCCCGACGTGCCTGCTGCACGTAGTACCAGGACTCTGCAAGAGAGTCAGGACTGGGCCCAAACCCTGTGAGAGACACTGACTCGGAGGATGATGACTCGGACGACTGGTACATGCTGCCGTTCGGTGACGCCCCCGTGATGGAGCGGGAGGCTCCCGGTCCTTCTTCCACTGGGTTAGACGGGGTAAGGGGGCTAGAGATGGGCAGTCGGGGGTACCATAGGGTGTTGGAATAAAGGATGTGGGGCCCAAGCAAGAGGTAGTGGGTTCCGAGGTGCAGAGGGGTTTGGGAGACCGCTTGCGGGAGGGTTCGCCTGGTAGTTCCCATGGGTCTTCCGTATTGTCCGAGGTGGAGGAGTTAGAAGAGGAAGTGTGCAGGCCTCAGGGAAGTAGGCAACCCCCCCCCCCCCCCCAGACAGGTTGGCCTATGTGGCACCTGGGGAGCAGGGTGATCTCCACTGTTCTGGGGAGTTATGCCACTGCTTTCTGCAATTGGATTGGGCGGTGTGTTCTGCAGGAGGGGTTGGCGAATTATCTGAACGTCATGAGAGCATAGATAGATAGATAGATACTTTATTCATCCCCATGGGGAAATTAAACTTTTTTTTCCAATGTCCCATACACTTGCTGTATCAAAACTAATTACATACAATACTTAACTCAGTAAAAAAAAATATGATATGCATCTAAATCACCGTCTCAAAAAGCATTAATAGCTTTTAAAAAGCTTAATTCGGTGGGGATAAAATACAGGGCTCTCAGATTATTAACTGTAATGTTAACTGTTAATTGCATATATAAAATGGCTTCTCTGTAACGTTATAATGAAAAGGCTTCTTTGTAGGTAACTGATTTGGTAATGCCCTTTTTAGTTGAAATGTTTGGGTTATAATTATTGATAACGGAGGAACTAACCACCGGAAGCTTTGTTGTTCTTTCTGTCTGTGCGGGAGCCTGGAGTCAGTGCGCGGGTTTATCGGGAGGAGAACCGAAGAGGAAGGACGCGCTGGACCCTTTGGTCCCAGGTTGGTCCCAGGCGGCGGGTCGAGGAGGTCGGAGAAGATCGAATGGTGGACAGAAGGCTTCGTTAATTGAGCTCCAACGGTTGTGCACGAAATGATTGAACTCTAAAAAAAAGTTTTGGCGCCCATTTCTTTCCTTTTATATTGTATCGCTATTAATTACCCAGTTCCAGTAAAATTTATAAAGAGTAATCTGTAAACGTACAGATTGTGTGCTGTCTGATATTCTGTGTGCGAGTTTGTACCAGTGTGCATTACACAGCATCCACGCAAACGGGAGACACTGTTTGGCGGGTGGACGGATTTCCCCCTGGACGAATACAAACCGATAGCCCTAAGCGTTACACTAATCATGTCAAGTTTTTAACATTTTTACAGATGGAACGAAAGATAATTGAACTGGGAATGTTGGAGTAGCCCATTTAATGTGCCTGAAGTATACACAAGGATAGAGAAATTTCTTTGCAAACATTTATCAGTTTCTACAGCAGAATTGGTTGTCATCATTTTAGGCTTAAGGTTGGTGGAGAAATTTCTTCCCACGTAACGTTATAATTGTTCAGATTACTTTTATGTTTTGATGACTCTTAAACACATTATTCTCGCAGTCGGTCAGATTTACTGTTGGAAACTCACCAGACGTTAATTCATATTCAAGTACTTGTTTATATATTTTCTTCTTATAGGTCCCTGCACACAGAGGTATTGAGGGGAATGAGTGCGTTGACTGTAAGTTACAAAAGCTCAACTGTGGATAAAGTCCCTTCATTTAACAAATCAGAAGTTCAGAGTTATGTATGTTGAGAATTAGGAGCTGATGGAAAGACTGATGGGAAAATGGGTACACCTTTACAGAAAACATAAACGTGTTGGGTGTATGGGGAGAAAGGGGTAAAACAAGAACGGACGGAATTATATTGACACGAACTAGAATGGGAACATGAAAGTGCTGGGTTTATGAGAGAAACAAGGAGGGAAGGAATTATATCGCCATGACTTACCATGCTTAAATATTCTTTTTGTCATGTTGCAAAACATGCTTCCGGATCGTGTAGGTTTTCTCATTATGAAACGGTTGAACACAGGTGAAGGATATCAGGAAAGAAATCATGCAGGCTTCATTTCCATTTTGGCGGTCTTGATTGATTGATTTCATTTAACCGCTTTCTTAAGTCATGGGTGTGTCTTTAATTAAATTCGCAGTATTATGTTTCATTACCTATAATTGATAGGATTTGTTGGGGGTAATTTAGCTTTCGTTAGAAGACAGAAGCGGTGAGGATTTTATTTCCCAGTTCTCTGCACCACAGTCCCACCCAGCTGATAACGGGAATGCGCCTTTAAGTTGGAGTGTCACCCGTCGTAAATCCATAGCCTGACCTACTTCTTAACTTAGCCAATCATTCAAGGAGATGGCGGGGAATGGTGTGATTCACACTGGGTTAGTAAATGTGCATCTAACTCGCCCTGCGCCGTCTTGTGGGAAAGTCTGACGGTGAATTTGGTGAGCGATTACTCATGATGCGGCGCCATTAATCAACTGAAGCATCGAAGTGACGGGATATTTCACCGCGCTGATCGCTTGCTCCCTGAATTTCGACTGAGTCACCGCGTAAATAAATGTGTTCGTGCAGCAGCTGAAATCCATCAGGAAATACCCGACGTACTGAAAGATCGATTCAGAATCATTGAAATCGATTCCTTTTCCTGAGACCTGATAATATATGACATTTACAACCAGTGTCATCCACAGGAGGATGAAGCTGCCGGAGATGGTGAAGAGTAAAACCACAGAACGCCTCCTGCTCTCCACCTCCGGGTCACTGCGGTTCTCCCCCTTGCTCTGACCCTTCAGCCCCTTACGGACCCGACTGGCCACTAAAATGTGTCTGACTGTCAGAGCGTTGAGCAGCAGGATCCCAGCGAAAGGGAGGAACGGAGTTAAGACCGTATCCAGCCAGTCATAACCCACCCACCAGGGGTCAGTGAAATAATTGTCCTTGATAATACAGAGCCATGGTACATTGTCGATTATTATTACAGGTTCCACTGTGAAGTATCGGGGAACGTTTCTCAGACACGACAGTACGCCGGTTGTTGTTAGAACCACAACCGCAGTTTTCCCGGTGCAATATTTTGTTTTCAGTTTCTGGCAGCAAATGGCGACAAACCGGTCAAAGGTGAAAGTGACGGTGAACCAGACAGAACAGTGTATGGCTGTGAACATCAGTACATCGATAGCACTGCACACAGGGGTGATGTCGAGAAAACTCCTGCGGAAGTAATACGTTCTGATTGAAATCAAAATAACGCTGGTGACAATGGTCAGTAGATCGGCCGCTGCCATGGCCACCAGGTAGCGAGTGGTGCAGGTAGAGAGGCCGCACTTTCCCCGGGACAGGATCACAATCGCCACTACATTCACTGGAGAGAGAGAGAACAGACACTGGGCATTACTGAAAACATTCTCCGGGAATTAACATGGGAACGGGCTTTAGCCTGTAAACGGCTGATAATCTAACACCAGAAATGGGTCGCACTGTCTCTGACCTGTCTTCATCTGTGTGGAGATAAGACGATGTGTGGGGAATCGTTGGCGATAAAAGCGATCTGCATGAAGAACAACGATCGGTGCTGATCCCGATTCCAGTCGCTGATGGGGCCGGTTTCACTGAATTAACTGTAACTGACCAGGGCTCTGGAAAGTCAGCATCTGATGAGGCCGAGGAGGGATACAGAGAGGAGCAACACACACAAAACCGGAGGAACTCAGCAGGTCAGGCAGCATCCATGGAATCGAATTATCTTTCGTTTCGGATCGAGACCCTCTTCAGGACGAAGCGCTGCCCCGATTTATGACGGGTTTCAGAGGGAATGAAGGAAACACTTAGTGACCTGTGGCTGAGTTGCTCCGTTAATGGATTAATTCTACAGCGCAGTTTAATTCGATAACACACGGCAACAGATCCGCGAACACTGGTTCAGGCGATCAGACCCAATAACTGACCAACGGACAGTGGGATCCGACTGTGACAGACTCCACAGGGAGACGTGAAGCGCATGACTAGGGTTTCCCTCTGATCAATAACTTAGGAAAAGTATGCTTCAAAATGCAAACATCTCCCAGTCACAACTTCCCGGAGAGATCCCTGGCCCCAGCACTGGGACATCTCTGGACAAGGAGTCATTCAAGGCAAGAACAGCGTTCTCTTCGTTCCCGTGAGTTAGAGGAGAAACATAGACTTAGTTCCACTTGTTATTAAATCGGAACATTCAGAATGTGAAATTGACAGGATCGATATCTCCGATGGGTATTTGCGCAATAATGATCAGGTTGTAAGCTTGTAACATTATCTTAAACAGGTTCACACCGGTTAACACACAGAAATAACTAACATGAAATGCTCTGCTCACTCACCAGGAACTCCAATGACGGCAATGAACATGTACAATATTTTCTCTACACTGATATCCCTATCGAACATTGCAGACATTTTCTCTGGCCAGTGATTTGTCTCTTTGTGCGACAGGCGATCTCTCGGAATGAAACATTAAGGAAGCACATGCCTGGGGTTTTTAAAGCCATTTAGCAATTCCACAGGGACAGATTTCAACAGATTGAAAAATAAAGGTTTTTAAATTATTTAGAAACCAATTACATCAGACAGCTGCAGTCCCTGCGATGACAGATTGTGATTAAATTAATGAATAATATTTAGATCAGTTGTGGGAGTTAGTTTGTTACAACAAAGGTGACCGAACCGTCCGAGGTGTCTTATCAATTAAATGTGCTTCCACTGTAAATATGTACTTCAATAGAACCAGTTGTCCGACAGAGAATATTGAAGTATTGAAGTATCGGGGAACGTTTCTCAGACAGGACAGTACACCGGTTGTTGTTAGAACCATAACCGCAGTTTTCCCGGTGCAATATTTTGTTTTCAGTTTCTGGCAGCAAATGGCGACAAACCGATCAAAGGTGAAAGTGACGGTGAACCAGACAGAACAGTCTGTGGCTGTGAACCTCATGACATCGATAACACTGCACACAGGGGTGATGCTCAGAAAACTCCAAAAAAAAAATGGGGAAGTAATACCATTTGATTTGAATGAAAATGACCTCCTTTAACAAAGGTCAGTAGATCCGCCGTTGCCATGGTCACCAGGTAGCGAGTGGTGCAGGTAGAGAGGCCGCACTTTCCCCGGGACAGGATCACGATCGCCACTACATTCACTGGAGAAAGACAGAGGGAGAGAGAGAAAGAGGAACAGATACTGGACATTACTGACCCCATTCCTCAGGGGATTGGGTTTCAGCTTTAGATCTGGAGCAGCACAGTCTGTGAACGGCTGCTAATCTAACATCAGACACTGGTCACACTGTCTCTGACCTGCCTTCTTCAGTGTGGAGATAAGACGATGTGTGGGGAATCGTCGGCGATAAAAGCGATATGCATGAACAACAACGATCGGTGCTGATCCCCATTTCAGTCATTAACGTGGCCGGTTTCACTGATTTAACCGTGACTGACCAGGCCCTTGGAAACTAAGCATCTGATGGGGCCGGGAAGGGATACAGAGGGGAGCAACACACACTAAATACTGGAGGAACTCAGCAGGTCCGGCAGCATCCGTGGAATTGAACAAACTTCGGTTTTGGGCCGTGACTTTTCAACAGGACGAAGCGGTGCCCCAATCTACGACGCGTCTCAGAGGGAAAGCAGGAACAACTCAGTAACCTGAGGTTGAGCGGCTCGTTAATGGATTAATACTACAGCGCAGTTCAGTTCGATAACTCTCGTCAGCAGATCCGCGGACACTGGTTCAGGTGATCAGACTCAATTATTGACTGACAGGCAGTGTGATCCGACTGTGACCAACTCCACAGGGAGACGCCAAACACAGGACCAGGGTTTCTCCCAAGGTGTCATTGAAGTCAAGAACAACGTTCGAGTCGATCCCGTGAGTTAAATGAGAGACAGGAGTTTAGCTCCGCTATCATTAAATCTGAAAAATCAGAGTGTTGAACTGAGAGGATCAGTATCTCTGACGGATATTTCCCAATGATCATCTAGTTAGAAGCTGGTCAAATGATCATAAACAGATTTACGTGGTTAACACACAGAAATGCCAAACATGAATTGCTCTGCTCACTCACCAGGAACTCCAATGACGGCGATGAACACGTACAATATTTTCACCACACTCTCGTACCTATCGAACAATGCAGGCATTTTCTCTGTCCAGTGACCTGTCCCCACTGTGCTACAGGCGATGTCTCGGAATGAAATATAAAGGCAGCACATGCCTGCGGTTTTTAATACCATTTAGCGACTCCACAGGGACACATTTCAACAGATTTAAAAATAAATGTTTTAAAATTATTTAGAAAACAATTATGTCAGGCAGGTGCAATTCCCGTGGTGACAGATTGCGATTAAATAATTAACTAGTGCAATGTTTGGACAGTTTGTGTGAATTATTTTGTCCCAACAAAGGTGACTGAACCTTCAGTGGTTACTTATCAATTCAATGTGCTCCCAGTGTAAATATGTACTTCAGTGGAGCCAACTGAGACACACAGAATATTGAAGTAAATTGTGTCATTGTAGCTTGTATAATTATATTGAATCACCTACTGTTACCATTCTCCTCGAGAGTATAAACACTGGGATTATTTTGTGTTTGGGGGACTCTAACGAGGGGGTCGCCAAGAAAAGATCTGCTTGTGATGGTAAATAAACACTTCCATATCCACAGAACCCTCCGCATCTTCAGTGATTTAGTCACAGTCAGAACATTTCGGTCCTCGTCCAGGACCCACCCTTAACCCTAATACATGGCCATAAAGTCTAGTAGGGGGCTGCGTATGTTTCAATCATATCACCACGTATGTGTTAAAGAACACGGCGGAGCGCTGGAGAGGCGGATAAGAAAGTGTGTAGCGTGTTTCTGTGTCTCTGTGTGGATCGACACATTGTCTCTGCCTGACCCTGCTTGACTATACACGTATCCACAGACCTCGAGTTCAATTTATCCCCTCGGTTCAGTCCCTTCTCATCTGTCCCCGCAAACTGCACATGCTCTCGAACTCTCATTACAAACACTTCACAAAATGGCTGCCTGAAACATAAAAAATCAAGAGCAGAGGTCAGAATTCAAATTGCATTCATGATTAATCTGTGTACAAATGAAGCAACATTCAGATTCGTCAGAGCTCCAAATCAGCAGACACACTTGCACATTGGATCATCTCAGCAAAATTATTTCGAATAGTTCACAAAACGGCTGCCTCCGCCTTAGAAAATAGCAAGAGCAAACTTCAACGTACAAAATACATTTATTAATGAATTATCTCTAAATATAACAAGTCTGATAGTCGTCACCCCTCCAAATCCTCTGAACCTGAAATACATACACACCCCCAATGTGTGCTCTAAAACCACCGAACCCCCAAAATCCGTATGCACCCTGAAATCCACCGACATTCCCAAATCTCTGCACACACTCAAATTCGCAATGACACACAAATAAATGTGCGCCCTCAATCCGCATGCATCCCAATTTTACCTAGAAAACACCCATTCCTGCCCACATTCCCAAATCCCTGTTCACCCACCATATTCTCCAAAGCACTCCTAAATCGGTACATATTATAAAATCCGTCTGCACACCTGAATCCGTTGCACACCTGAACCCACTGATTTTCCAACATGCACATTAGTTTATCCCAGCGCAAGAATCATTTCAAATAGTTCAGAAAAGGGTGGCTTACATTATAAAAAAAGCAAGTACAGAGGTCAAAGTTCATATCGCGTTTATCTTTAAAAGAAACAACCTTGTGATTCGACACATCTCCAAATCCAGCAGCTCCTCAAAGTCAGGGTTCACCCCCGAATCCGCCAACACACCCAACTCTGCATATACAGTATCTGCAAATCTGTGTACACCCATAAATCTCTGCTGACCGACAAACCCTCATTCAAACCTCAAATCAGTGTGCAACCCCAAAGCAACTGAGACCCGGACCTGGCTCTGTTGTTCATTGCCATCTGTATGTCGTGTGAATTTCTCCGGGTCTGTCAACAAAGAACCAAAAACACAGAGTGGATCTATTCAGAGTCATGCTTACTGCGAGCTGTAATGAGAAGCATCTCCACTCTCCATGGCGAGAGATCGCTTCTGTTTTGCAGCTTACGAAGTTTGCTGTTCAATACAAATTGTCAGTCTGTGCTTTGGCTGTCATCTGTTCTGCCGGTGGCTGCTCCAGTGCATATCAACCTCCTCTCAGTGACACAGTGAACAGTGATCAATTACATGGTGCCTGTCAAGTACACACTCAGCATATAGCAAACAACTGTGGGATCTTACAGGTTCCATTCTATTACATGACAAAGGTTCGAATATATTTTACACATTCCCGCCTTTGAGTCAGCACAATCTTCTTTTCCGAGTCCGCATCAAAGGGTTCCCGTTTTCAATACCCTTTCCTTAGTCCTACACCAAATTACAAGATGGTGGCTGTCAATATTATAACACCAGTAGTCTTTCCATAATGCAGGGCAGCAGTCCACCATCCCAGACGGCCGACAGCTTCCTGGGGGTTGTAATGATGGAAATTGTCTCCTTCTTCCTTCAGCTTCTCGGTGCCCTCACGGATGTGAGCTGTTACGTGAAGTATATTCTCCTGATTCATCATGTGCGTACGTACAACGGTCTTGGCCAATCAGGACACACGTGGCCCCTTTCCCCGCGAAAACAAAGTCCAAGCCATTCGGATTTGCAATGCCACTTTACGAACCGTCACCGATTTCGCCAACAATTTAGAAATTGCTTGTAGGGTTTGTTCGAGAGTATAAGTAATTTCATTTGCTAACTTTTCCAATGCTGCTGCCATGTTAATGAGCTCCGGAGCTGCCTTGCTGATCTCCTTGGCAAGTGTCACCTTCCCTGTGAGGTTAAGAATGCATTGAGTTCAGGAGCCGAGAGGTAACGGTACAGCTATATAGGACCCTGGGCAGACTCCACTTGGAGCGCTTTGCTCACCTCACCACAGGAATGATGTGGAAACTATAGAAAGGGTGCAGAGGAGATCCACAAGGATGTTGTCTTGGTTGAGGAGAATGGTTTAGAGAATAGGTTGAGTGAACTTGGCCTTTACGCCTTAGAGCGACGGAGGATGAGAGGTAACCTGATAGATGTGCATAATATAATGAGAGACATTGATCGTGTGGATAGTCAGAGGCTTTTTCCCGGGGCTGAAATGGCTAACAGGAGAGGCCATAGTTTTAAGGTACTTGGAGGAAGGTACAGAGGAGATGTCAGGGGTAAGTTTTTTTGTGTGTGGAGTGCGTGGAATTAGCTGCCGGCGATGGTGGTGGAGACGGATACAATAGGGTATTTTAATATTTTAATAGGGACTCATGGTAAGTTGCACGGAGCTAGAAAAATAGAGGGCTATGGGTAATCGGATTTAATTTCTAAAGTAGTTACATGTTCGGCATTGCATTATGGGCCGAAGGGCATTCTGTCTTTCTACGTTTCTATGAGGAGATCAAGTCTTTTTAACCTTGGTTAACATTGTTGAGTTGGGGCAAATCATTCTCTACAACACTCGTTTTCAAATTTATATCTTCATCCAGACAAAGTGACATTCTGACTGTACTGATAAGGGAATGAAAGGGATCTATGTTTCCAAGTCCCATCAGCCCTGTGCTAGAAACCAAACATATCCTGGCCTGAGGACCTGGACCAGTTAAAGTAACAGTTCATCTGTATTTCATTGAAGATCACAGTTAAACGGGACACATCCATTTCTACATGTGCCAGGACACCCATACAAACTCAGCAGCTTGAATGTTTGTGGCGACCACATCCGTCCGGGAAAGGACAAGAGCTAATCCATCGACACCTTTCGGTCTGTCAGTGGTTTTATCTTTTTCCCGTCGTCAAGCACGTTCTTGCAGTGAGAGGCGTGAATCCACGACGGCCTTTCTCTCACCATGATTAGTGACCAGCAATACCGGAAATGGTACTTCAAACCGAGGCTCCAAACACATCTCCCTTTTAAATGTCCGCACCACCACGTAGGCACCGGTTCACTGTGGTAGCATCTGACGGTCTCGACAGTTTGCTGGGCCTCTCTTACCTGCTGATGATATTTAGTGATTTTTTCGGGCGATACCATAATTGAACATGCTCTCATCCAAGTGGTGTACACGCACTTGTTTAATTCCTGATGGCGCATCAGACGGCAGTCCCGTTGTGGGGACAGCCCAATGGTTCCATTGGCAGTGGCTTCTGTAGTCATCAGAACCAAATGCAGCTCCTATTTCCTCTTTAGTGTCATTTCCTCACAAATCTTCCTAAGTATGTCCTTAATGATTCCGTTCATATTTTCGACTCGTACCGCTGACTGTGGATGGGAGCGACAATGGAAATTGTGACCCGCTTGTTAGGCTTTGCATCCATCTTCAATGACTTTACCAGTGAAATGAGTACCGTTGTCACCGGATAGTTTCCAGGGGATCCCAGATCGCGGGTTACTTCCTTTCTTCAATGACTTTACCAGTGAAATGAGTACCGTTGTCACCGGATAGTGTCCAGGGGATCCCAGATCCCGGGTTACTTCCTTTCTTCAATGACTTTACCAGTGAAATGAGTACCGTTGTCACCGGATAGTGTCCAGGGGATCCCAGATCCCGGGTTACTTCCTTTCTTCAATGACTTTACCAGTGAAATGAGTACCGTTGTCACCGGATAGTGTCCAGGGGATCCCAGATCGCGGGTTACTTCCTTTCTTCAATGACTTTACCAGTGAAATGAGTACCGTTGTCACCGGATAGTGTCCAGGGGATCCCAGATCGCGGGTTACTTCCTTTCTTCAATGACTTTACCAGTGAAATGAGTACCGTTGTCACCGGATAGTTTCCAGGGGATCCCAGATCCCGGGTTACTTCCTTTCTTCAATGACTTTACCAGTGAAATGAGTACCGTTGTCACCGGATAGTTTCCAGGGGATCCCAGATCCCGGGTTACTTCCTTTCTTCAATGACTTTACCAGTGAAATGAGTACCGTTGTCACCGGATAGTTTCCAGGGGATCCCAGATCGCGGGTTACTTCCTTTCTTCAATGACTTTACCAGTGAAATGAGTACCGTTGTCACCGGATAGTGTCCAGGGGATCCCAGATCCCGGGTTACTTCCTTTCTTCAATGACTTTACCAGTGAAATGAGTACCGTTGTCACCGGATAGTTTCCAGGGGATCCCAGATCCCGGGTTACTTCCTTTCTTCAATGACTTTACCAGTGAAATGAGTACCGTTGTCACTGGATAGTTTCCAGGGGATCCCAGATCGCGGGTTACTTCCTTTAAAAAACATTTTGTCACTGCAGCTGCATCATTGCTTTTCCACAAACAAATGCTTCAGCCCATCGTGAGAACACATAAATAATGTCTAATACATTCTTTCACCCAAAGTGGGAGATGTCATCAGGATCAACTGAGTAGGTCGCTCGCCTCTGACACCACAAGGGTGGGCCTAACAATACCTGCACAATCTAAAATCCATTGTCTACAATATCAGATATCATTCTTAGAAAGTGTTTCAGTTCTCTGCGAGTCGTTCGCATCCGTCTTTAACAGAAGTCTTAATCGATGACCTTCTGTCCTGGGTACATCCTAGGTAAATAACTTCTGGTTGTAGAAACTAATTTCTGCTTTGACACTTTTTGAACTTTCATAACTGGCTTATGTACCTAGCTTATGGAGCCCTGATCACAAGTTTCCTTTCGGGGGTTTCAACAGGGGGTCATCTACGTACTGTATTAATGTGGTGCCAACCAGAAAACTCTTTACCTTTTTTTCCGTTTGCAATTTACATGACAAAACACTGATTTCATCAAAACTATTTTCCAAGAAATCACAAATTCAGAATATGTCAAAAGTTTTGACATCTTTTCTGTTCTATAAAAGAACGGTATCTTGTTAGTTGAACAACTTTTAGGATTGCTCTCAAATTATTCCAATTTAAACAAAATTGTTAATTCCAAATTCCCAAACGTAACGGTACACCAATGAGTAATTTTCTCCTGGAATGTAGGCATCTCATATCCGAATACAGATGCACGGATTTCCATCTGCTAAACCAGGATTGCACATTGCCAGTGTGGAATTCGTGTGGCTTTAATATCAATTACATGGAAAACAAATAGGGAAACACAAAGAAACACACACACGTGCGCGCGTGCGCAGAGAGAGAGAGAGAGAGAGAGAGAGAGAGAGAGAGAGAGAGAGAGAGAGAGAGACAAGACAGCACAAAAATCCATGTTTGTATCATTCTTTCATTTCTTCATTCATGTCATTTCATGTATTATCTGAAAATGTATGCAGTACACAATCCTGTGATTCTTCTTCAGATAGTCTCGAAACCAAGATAAGGAAGAACAGCAACATGATCAACAACTCCTCTTCCGCACCAAATGCACAAAAACAAATAAAAACGGAACAGAAACGTTGTCCCCTGCAGCAGTTTTGCGCCACAAAAATAATTGCAAAACTTAAAATAACCAGTCCATTTTCACACGTTATAAAGAAACAGGGATGGGGTTGGGGGGTGGGGGGGTTACTGCTGCGTGAGGCCCTGACACAATAATACATTTTTAACACAAAAGCGAATTCAAGTCAGAATAAAATATTTCCCTTGATCACCTTATTTTTGGTCTTTCGAAGCCCGAGATTCATTCGATCTCTCTCTTATTATCGATTGAGCAAACACAGAACAACTTTTCCTCTCCCACGCTCACACCGCTCACACACAGAAACACACACACACACACACACACACACACACACACACACACACACACAAACACACACACACACGCTCACACACACAAACACACACAGAGTTCAACTGTTCAGCAGTGCGCTTATGACTTACAAGGAGAAAGCCATCTCCACACGCTATTCTGGGTGTCAGCTCCTCTACTTAGCGACTGCAACGCTTTTATTCAAGGCCTCGCAATGGAGAGACCTTACCAGTTACACAATGAACATGCCTCCTGCCACATCCTCACTTAGCATACAGCAAAGCACACTGGTATAATTCAGGGTCCATTTGTGACATTACAAGATTTAATACATAAAAAATCTCAAAGTTTCGAATATATTTCAAAGGGTACTCAACTTCCACACTTATGAATGTCAATTCAATCCATTTACAATAACCGTATCTTGTATTTCCCAATGTGTTGCATTGAACATAGCCATTTTTAGGGTGGTTCGAGACTTTCCTGCATTCCGAAGAAATTTTACGCGTTGTATTCCTACTTTAGTTTCTACAATGAGTCCAGCTCCAACCATATGGTGAACACACATACAATCTGGACTCCCCCTAGGGATAACTCTGGATACAAGTCGTGGCTTTTCATCAGCATCATGGGCATTGCATTTTAGGTAACGCTGTTGACCTTCTGGGGCAATGGGCCATTGTTACATCCTGACAAGTCCTAGCCCACTTGGGGTGTGGGAAATCAATGGCAAAATAAACTTCCCGTCCGGATTTGCGTCATTTCTTTGGGGATTCATAACAGTGGGAACCTCAGTACGGTATTCCAACCGCGTGTTCGACTATCCAGCCATTAGGTGGCGCCGTTGAGCTCGGTGGCATCACATCCTGATCAGCACCCCGTCTCCCTTCACTCTGCCACTGCAAACCTTGTTCTGTGATAGGGTCGTTTTAGAACCCTGTTTCCCCTTACCCTCCTCTGTACCTTTCTCCCTCACTCCTTTTTCCCTCATTCACATCATCCTTCTGAGAGCCCATGCTTCAGCATGTGTGGGATTTGAACGGATCAATCATTTCACACACCCTTCTGCTCTCCTCGTTACTGTGCGATACCAAGTTCCTCGGCCAGTTCCTACTCTGTCACGGAGTCAAATTCTGCGTATCCAAAGTAGGACCCAAAACACTCGAGAAAACCGGCCACAACCTCGTCACAGATATAGAAGGTTCCTTCCTTTCCACTGTCTGCAGTCATGCAAAACCTCCACTGTCACCTCTATTAGTCCAGCAGCTTCTAATGGTGCCTTCTGTACATCACCCAGTGTCCCCTGGG
This sequence comes from Hemitrygon akajei, assembly GCF_048418815.1. Lineage (NCBI taxonomy): Eukaryota > Metazoa > Chordata > Chondrichthyes > Myliobatiformes > Dasyatidae > Hemitrygon > Hemitrygon akajei. Next base: position 6,148,030 of record NW_027331920.1, read on the forward strand.
CGGGTGTCTGTTCCTCCGGCAGGGCTGAAGGGAAAGCTGAAGTTAGACAGAGAAGGGTTAGCTTCCCCTCCTCCGTTTCATATAAACCGTGAGTTATCCTGTCTGCTGAATGCACTGGGAAAGTTTCCGAGAATCATATCTCATTCACAGCTCCAGCACTCAATTGGGCCACGTCAAAAGGGACGGAATACCGTGTCACACACGCCCCACACCCCCGGCTCCGGTGTGTCCTGCAGTCCCTCCATTACTACAGGCGCCATTGGGGCACTGGGTGTTGAAGGTTCCACCCACTCTCGGAAAAACCTGCTGGGAGGCGGGCCACTTCCCCAGTAATCCTGGTTTTTATACTGTTAGTCCCGGAGTGCAGGGACAAAGGATGGCAGACGTGGCTGTTCCTCATGGAGATCGACTGTAGTGGGGTCCCGGCACGGCCAGCATGGAGGTTGCTGTCTGTACTGGGCCTTGATGAAAAGAGCAAGAAGCAAGCAGCTGGCAGGATGGGGGAGGAAGCAGAAAGAGCCCCTGACTGGGTATGGAGCTGGAGAGAGGGGTTGATCTGGAGGTCAGGAACAGATGGGCAGTGACTTGGCCCTCACTTCAGATCCACCAGCTGGACAGTGTAGTGGTTAAGGGTTGAAACACTCTATGAAGGTTGGGCATTACCTGACCATATCTGCCCCTGGCCAAAGGCTACGATTACCTCATCAGGTGACTGAAGAGAGCAACCCGGTGTGTGATACAAGCGTCTCTTCATACGCTAAATCATCCCAATCTGCATCACCATCATCGTCAGTCCTCGCACATATCACTCCTCTCCGAGCTGAGAGTTCACTTTTTGCAGATTTTCCATCTGTTTTAAACACTTGCGATCAGCGCAGCCTTTCCTCTCAGCTGCCGATTTCTTCATGACATTCACAACAGCCGTAAATCCCGACCCTGACTTTTCCTTTCTCTAATTCTGTATCCGCCTGTTTATACTCCTCTTCAGTTTTCTCATTTTCTCTTGTTAACACTTCACACTGAGCCTGAAACTGACTCATGTGGATCAAATTCACCTGATCCTGCTCCCTCAGAATTTCTAACTCTTCCCTACACTTACACAATTCCTCTGTCAGTTTCAGTTTTTTCTCTCTTCACTTCAATTAGATCATCCAACAAACATTGCATTATAACATTTTTAATCCCTTATAATTTCTTTAATTTATTTTCACTGTTTTCCACAATTCTTCCTCCAGAGTCCCAGACCCTCGACTCTCAAACTTTCCTAACCACTCCTCATAATCTGACCATTTCCCTCATAATTAACCATGAAAGTAATCTCTGAAATCCTCGGAATTCCTGGGTTCTTCCTGTCCTTTCCCTTTCACAGTTTAATATCCTAACCTACAGTGTGATTCAATTCGACACCAGGGTCCCAGACCACTTTTCTTTCTTTTCGAGTGCACCCCACGTCGCCAAAGTATGTTTACCGTTCATCAACTGAGATCAGTTTGGAAACTCACCAGGCAACTCGTAATTAATCACAGCTCGCACTTTATTTTTCCTGCACAAACAACAAAGTAACTATGTTGACCCCAGGCTAACAACTTAAAACATGAATTCCACTGCTTCCTCTGTAGTAAAACACAGCCTGACCACCTCTGAAATTCACAACACTGAAACAGGGGATCCCATTTTGTCCAAATGATCGATCATTTCTTCTCTCAGTCCCTTCCATGGGGGTTCTTCCTTGTGATGGTTAGTCTCAGGAGTTATCACACCCCTGCATTTGGAACTCTTAACTTGTTTTGAAACAAGTCTTATTTGAAACATTTGAAACAACTCTTATCAGTTCAGAGGACGCATCTCATTCCTGTTGGCTGAAGTCCATCATGCTGATGACTAACAGATTTCCATTGGATGTAGTCCAAGGGCTACACAACTTCATGCTGAAGGTGATTTATTTTGTTCTCCTCAACAATGGTTCCAAACAGACAAACTGTGTCGCTCAGACTGTCAGCAGAAATATAGAGATTCCTTCTGCAGACCTGCCACTGTACATAATACACACCTTATGTCAGAGTGACTTCAGGTTCAGAGATAACGAGATTCCTTCTGCAAACCTGCCACTGTACATAATACACACCTTATCTCAGAGTGGCTTCAGGTTCAGAGATAACGAGATTCCTTCTGCAGACCTGCCACTGTACATAATACACACCTTATCTCAGAGAGACTTCAGGTTCAGAGATAACGAGATTCCTTCTGCAGACCTGACAGTGTACATAACACACACCTTATCTCAGAGTGACTTCAGGTTCAGAGATAACGAGATTATTTCTGCAAACCTGACAGTGTACATAATACATGGTTTATGTGAGAGTGATTTCAGGTTTAGAATGGGAATACCAGAAACTTCGTGTGTTCAGTCGATCTGATTAGGTTATTCCATAGCAATCAGTTCACAAAATGGGGGTTACAGAGCAGCTTCACAAAATGGCAGCCTATATTCCTTCGACCTCATGGCAAAAACACAGACAGTTGATCACTCTACTTCCACTGTCATTGACCCATTCATGTTTGATGTTTTTTTTGCATATGTTAATTCCTTCCTGACCCACAGTGGTGTATTTTAGTGCAGAGCAGATGGGATGCTCCTCCGGTCAGATGTGGGAATTCTGGAAATCTGACAGTTCCCCTGATGACTATTTGCAGGAAGAGCACCTAATCACAGCGCCTGACGACTGGTTCAGGGAGTTGGATGTACTCAGGATCATTCGGGAGCCTGAAGATACTATCAATGAAACATCTGAAGAGATGGCTACACCCAGAGTACAAGCTTTGGATAGGAGAAGCGTGACCACCAGCAGAGGTAAGGGCCATTAGGAAGACCAGTAGGTCATTAGGATGCCCAAATTACTGAATCCGAAATTCATAAAGCTATTTTTTCAATGCAAGCTGGTAAGGCTCCGGGACTTTATGGTTATCCTGTAGAATATTATTTAAAAAATCGGAAAATTGCTTTCTCCATATATGTTGGAGATGCTTAAAGATTCTTTTGTGAAAAGTGATTTACCCTCTACTTTTTATGAGGTTTCTATTTCTTTAATCATTAAAAAGGATAAAGATCCTACTGACTGTGCCTCATACAGACCTATTTCATTGTTGAATGTTGATGCTAAGATCTGTCAAAGATAATGGCCAGTCAGTTGGAGAGTCTATGGGTAAAATCATTTTTAAAGATCGAACAGGCTTTATAAAGGGTCGTTATTCTTTTTCAAATGTTTGGAGAGTATTTAACATTATATATTCGCCCGCTTCTAAAACTCCACAATGCGTTGTATCTTTGGATGCTGAAAAAGAATTTGATCGTGTTGAATGGAAATATTTACTTAATGTCTTAGAAACATTTGGTTTTGTTATTAACTTTAATAATTGGATTAATATTACATAGAAAGCTCCTATTGCCACTGTTGTCACTAATAACTGTAGGTCTCCTTTTTTCAGCTATCAGGGGATTTTGATGGGATTGGTTCTATTATTCTATCTTTTATTTGGGATAATAAAAGACCAAGAATTAGTCAATGTCATTTACAAAAGTTGAAAAAGGACGGAAGCCTCGCTTTGCCTAATCTAAGAATTTATTATTGGGCTGTTAATTTGCGATATATGTCCTTTTGCTTATATTAGGGTGATAGGAATGATCGGCCAATTTGGGTAAACCTGGAACTGAGAGCTCTGAAACAGTTTTATTTAACTCCGTTATTAGGAGTTGCTCTACCTATACAATTAGCTAAAGTTGATAATTTAAACCTATATCCTGTGGTTAAGCACTCTTTGCAAATTTGGCTCCAGTTCCACAAATTTTTAAATCTTAAAATTTTAAACGTTGTAGTATAATTTATCGTAATCACTTTTTTAAACCCTCCTGGAGCGATCCATTTTTTTTTACCTTTGGAAAAATAAAGGTATTACTTCTTTTTTAGATTTATTTAAAGAAGGCAGAATGATGTCTTTTGAACAAGTACTCGATAAATATTTTCTCTCATATTCATATTTTTACAATACCTTCAAGATAGATATTGTTTCAAAAATTCAAAAATATTTAAGTAATTTTCCTTACATATTGGAGGCTGTCTTATTAGAGACTATTATGAATAAGAACCCTTCGATGAAAGGTTCTATTGGAAGGATTTATAATTTATTATTACAATGGGATAAGCGTCCTTTTCTTAAGATTAAACAAGATTGGGAGAAGGAACTCAGTTTGACGTTGATATGGGAGGATTGGACACGGATTCTGAAGCTGGTTAACTCTTCTTTGATCTGTGCTAGTCATTCACTGATTCAAATTAAAATTGTACATCGTTACCATTTGTCGAAGGAGAGACTTTCTAAAATATTTCCCAATGTTGACAAGTATCGTAATAGATGTAAAACTGAAATAGATACACTGACACATATGTTCTGGTCATGTTCTATATTAAAACAGTTTTGGAAGTTAGTCTTTTCGACAATTTCTAAAGCACTCAGAATCAACTTACAACCTAATAAATTGACTGTGATTTTTGGAATAATTCCTCAAAATATCCATGGTATTGCTGTGTCTGACCAACATGTTATTGCGTCTGTTACATTGATAGCTAGGAGGGTCATCTTGTTGAAATGGAAGGACATATCAGCTGTTACTTTGTCACAATGGTTCTCTCAAGTGATGCTGTGTCTTAGTTTGGAGAAAATTAGAAGTCGAACCTTTGAAACTTTATTTGATTTTGAGAAGGGATGGGGCTCATTTGCTCGTTATTATCATTTCAGTTGACTGATAAGATTTCCTCCACTATCTAAGTGTAATTGATTTTTGATATATCTTTCTTTCTTGTTGGCGGTTTGATGTTTATTTTTAGAAGATTTCTGTATGTCGCCTGGCTCCGGGGTTGTACCCCCAATGGGTTTCTTTTTTCTCTCACTTTTCTTGTTTAGTAGGGATTTTTAATTCACAAAAATGTTCAATCTTTAAGATAATTTGTTTTGAGGCATTGTGAGTGTTGTTACTTTAATGTACCTGTTATTTTTGAATAAGAAGAAGAAGAAGAAGAAGAAGAAGAAGAAGAAGAAGAAGAAGAAGAAGAAGAAGAAGAAGAAGAAGAAGAAGAAGAAGAAGAAGAAGAAGAAGAAGAAGAAGAAGAAGAAGAAGAAGAGATTTGAAAAGAAACATCTGAAGAGGTGGCCACACCCAGAGTACAAGCTTCGGATAGGAGAAGCATGACCACCAGCAGAGGTAAGGGTCATTAGGAAGACAGTGCAGGGCTGTCCTGTGGGCGTTCTCCTCAGCAGAACACCTTGTTGGATACTGCTGGGTGGGTGGTGGTTGACCCATTGGGGCACGACAGCAACAGAAAGGCCGGTAGCACTGTCGGCTCTGTGTCACTGATCCAAACCATTAAACTCCAGTCCCATTAAACGGGAACATTAGCCGAGGAATACCTCCCACGCCCAGTGACCAGAGTGCAGAACTGGGTTTGATAAACAGCAGCAATAATTACCGAGTTCAGCACCAACAGTCACTTTTGAACTTGATTCAGTAACTGTGATGGTGAAATATCCAGCCTGTAGCCTGTAGCCTATTTAAGCAGTTTCCCCAGTGTGAACTTGGTAGTGTGTCAAAAGGTGGGATGACTGAGAAAATCTTTTCCCACATTGGGAGCAGGAGAATGGCTTCTCCCCAGTGTGGACTCGTCGGTGTGTCTGTAAGTCGGATGACTGACTGAATCTCTTTCCACATTCAGAGCAGGTGTACGGCCTCTCCCCAGTGTGAATACGCTGATGTATCATCAGTTGAGATGACTGTGTAAATCCCCTTCCACAGTCTGAGCTGGTGAACGGTCTCTCCCCAGTGTGAACTCGCTGATGCACCTTCAGTTGATATGACCGAATAAACCCTTTCCCACAGTCTGAGCAGGTGAATGGCCTCTCTCCAGTGTGAATTCGCTGATGTGTCTTCAGTTCAACTGACCGAGTAAAGGACTTCCCACAGTCTGAGCAGGTGAATGGCCTCTCATCAGTGTGGACTCGCTGGTGCACCTGTAGGTCAGATAAATGAGTGAATCTCTTCCCACATTCCGAGCAGGAAAATGGCCTCTCTCCAGTATGAACTCGCCGGTGGGCCTGTAGCCTGGATGAGTCAGTGAATTTCTTCCCACAGTCTGAGCATGTGAATGGTCTCTCACCAGTGTGAATTCGCTGATGTACCTTCAGTACAGATGAATGAGTGAATCCTTTCCCACAGTCTGAGCAGGTGAACGGTCTCTCCCCGGTGTGAATTTGCTGATGCTCCTTCAGTACAGATGACTGAGTGAATCCTTTCCCACAGACTGAGCAGGTGAACGGCCTCTCCCCAGTGTGAATTCGCTGATGTACTTTCAGCTGAGATGACCGAATAAACCCTTTCCCACAGTCTGAACAGGTGAACGGTCTCTCCCCAGTGTGAGTTCGCTGATGTATCTTCAGTTCAGATGACCAAGTGAATCCCTTTCCACAGTCTGAGCAGGTGAATGGCTTCTCCCCAGTGTGAACTGACTGGTGTCTCTGCAGTTGCGATGACTGAGTGAATCCCTTCCCACAGTCTGAGCAGGTGAACGGCTTCTCACCAGTGTGAACTCGCTGGTGTGTCAGTAGGCTGGATGACCGAGTGAATCCCTTCCCACAATCAGCGCAGGTGAATGACATCTTATCAGTGTGAACTCGCTGGTGTACATGCAGGTCAGATGAGTGAGTGAAGATTCACACACTTCCCACACTTCTTTATCAATTCATAAGTCAAATATCAGATGTAGTAAACCCCTTGCACAATCAATGCAGTTGAAGAACTGATCTCCAGTGAACAAATGCTGGTGTGTTCTCAGCTCCCCGGTTCCAGTGGATTTCAGTGAGTTACAACAGAAAACTTCATTTCAGACACAAAGCACTTATCCAGCTGTGATGAAATAATTCTTCATAATCCAAGGATCAACAGTGATACATGGTTAAATATCTAGTAACTCCTCAAATATCTGGGCAGAGACAGCAAACTGACATGATGTTCTGTTCAAAATTCCTGTACACAATTTTTGCCATTTATAACCTGTAAAAAAGATTTACAAAAGACATCAATGAGTGAAAGTCATCATTCAGAGAAGTGTATGGTCATCCACTTTGTTAGAAGCAATGAGAGTGCAGACTGTTTTCTCAATGGAGAGGAAATAATGTTGAAGAGTACGAGAATATAAAAGCAAGCATGTGTTGTTGAGTATTTATAAAGTGTGGTCTCACTTGGACTGTTGAGAGCAGATTCAGGCCCCTTAAGCAGAACAGATGTGCTCACATTGCAGAGCGTTCAAAGGAAGTTTACAAAAATATTTCTGTAATTATAAGGTTTGCCAGATGAAGAACATTTGATGGCTCGGGGCCTCTACTCACTGGAGTTCAGAATAATGAAGGGGCCCTGATTGAAATCTATCGAACATTGAAAAGTCTCGATAGAGTGGATGTGGAGAGTATGTTTACCAGAGTGGGGGAGTCTAAGACCAGAGGACACAGCCTCAAAATCGAGCTTTGTTCTTTCAGAATGGCTATGAGGAGGAATTTCTTTAACTGGAGTGTGGTTAATCTGTGGGATTTGCTGCTATGAGTTGCTCTGGAGGCCAAGTAATTGGGTATATTTTATGGAAGAGGGTGATGGATTCTTGATTAGTCAGGGATGAAGGGATATGGGGAGAAGGCAGGAGAGTGGGGCTGAGAGGGAAATGGATCAGCTGTAATGAAATGGTGGAGCAGACTCGATGGGCCAAACGACCTCATCCTGCTCCTGTATCTGATGAATTTTCACAGCCGATATATTATGAGATAATTTTAGTCTCCTTTCTGAGCTCTGACATCACACTGTTACAGCGAGGATCAACCCAAGTTGGGGGAAAAACTCACCTTCTAACTGTTCATGGTGCCGGCAACTGGTCTGTCCATCGAATTCCCCAACAGTCTTCCTGTCTGTGTGAGAATGGGACATTCAATCTGTGACTTGGCCCAGTCTGATTCCATCCATTAGTATTATTCTCTGTCCCATATTATTCTGAGCTGCGCAGTAACTGAAATGCTCCCACACAGAGAGCCTTTGTTGCTGCACAGCTGGTATTTTGTTGATGCCGTGCTGTTTTCAGGCTGTGTTAACATTTAACCTTCAGACAAATGGTCGGTCCATACGCTGTGAGAAAAATAAATTAGAGAAAACATTGGTATTATTTCAAGTTCTGGTCATGTGCTACAGCACTACAAAGAGCATGTGATGTTACACGGCAAACCCTGCAGAGTTTCAAATTACTCTGCCCCTCCGCACAGGTGATTGACGGTGGAGAGCCCATCAGAGGGAATGCCAATGAACATGATGGGGAGGGCAGTCCTCGTTCACATTGGAGTGTGGCATATTTGTGATGAGAACGCTACAGGTCACTTGGTACCCAGGCCAAAGGTAATTGGTATCATTATGTACTCAAAGCGAATGGTACTAAACATGTTCTCACAGGTAGAAAGGTCCAGATCAAGATGGAACAAAGGTGATTCCCACAATGACTAAAACTGATGTAAGGATTTTGTTTCCTTCTTTTCATGCAGTAAAAATTGACATTTTCAGGGACTGGAAGGTAAGCTCCTCAGTGTCCGATGGTGCCTGAGTGATCCATCTACTCCCCTTCCCTTCCCTTGCGATTCCAAATACGGCCTACGGACTAACGGGGAAAACGCAGGTCCAGTCATCTATGGCTGCTTCTTTACCCAGAAACCACCACGAAAAAGAGACCCATCTATCCGCCGCGGCTCCAGCTCCTTCGTTCCTCAGCAGAAAGTTCCCTGGAGCCCTCGTAGAGAGAGAGGGAAAGGACTTCGACTGTCCCGGGGTGCGGACGAAAAGTGTGGCCGGTCGCGGTTCGGACGCCGGTACTGATAATAATCCGCCCAAATCCCCGCTCCTACCTTCCGGCGAATCTCCGAGCCTTTTGTCCACCGTGCGCACGCGCGAAAATCCCCCGCGACCCTTACGCATGCGCATGTGATCACCTGGTCACGGACGGCGATTTCTGGAACTAACAGGAGAAAGTCTGCAAATGCTGGAAATCCAAAGCGACTCACACAAAACGCTGCAGGAACTCAGCACCTCAGGCAGCATCTATAGAAAATTATAAACAGACGGCGTTTTTTGGCCGAGAGCCTTCTGCAAGGCAGAGAAGCACGGGGGAAGATGCCAGAATAAATTGTGGTGGGGGAGGGGTAGAGGCCAGCTGGAAGCTGATTCCGGGTGGGTGGGAAAGGGTAGGCTGGAGAATAAAGAATCTGATAGGAGAGGAGAGTGGACCAGAGAGGGCAGGAGGAGGGTCCCGGGAGGAGTGTAGGCAGGTGAGAAGAAGTACAAGGTCAGAGTGGGGCATAGAGGAGGGTGACGGTAATTTGTTCTCCTGAGTGGAAATCGATGTTCATGCCATCAGATTGGAGGGTTTATAATGTGACGGAATATAATGTGTTGCTCCTCCACCCTGGGGGCGGGGGGAGGGGAGCTCATCTTGGAACAAGAGGAGTCCATGGATCGACACGGCGGAACAGGACTGGGAATGAAGAATTAAAATGCTTGCTGACTGGTAAGTCACACTTGTGGAGGATGGTGCGAAGTTGCTCCTAATTGATGACTGCACCCTCAGGGTGGCGGAGCAACAACTTATATTCTGCCGTGGTGCCTTCAAACGAGATGAACGAGTGCACCAGTCTTGTCTGTTTGAATCCAGAGCCCAAGAAAAGCTCTCTTTCGTGTCTCAGTCGTCTTTGACCCCCTGAAGAACTGTTTCTGAGTGACAGCTAAGATCCACCTGCAATTCCTTGGCCCACTTTCCCAACTGGTCACGATCCCACTGTAACCTTAGACAACCCTCACTTTCTCCACACACCGGTTTTGGTGACATCCACAACCTCACTAATTGTTTGATCTGCATTCTCCAAATAATTAACACACATCATTGCCCAGTTGTAAGCGGGTGAATTTACTTTCTCTTTCATCTCCCCGGGGGACGAGACTGCCTGGACCCGGGGGGGGGGGGCGCAGGGAAACACGGGCTTTCAGTGTCTGAGCCGGTGAGGAAGCCGTGAGTGGCCAGTCCTCAAGACAAGACAGCAGATCCCCTCGGCAATCAAACCGATCCTCATCAGGCCTGTCCCTCCGTGTCCAATCCCCCTCTCAGTGTGAACTCAATCGCCACTGCCACTCCTTCAATGGGGCGACTCAGTCGTGCAGACGGTGTGAAACCACCTCCTTTGCCTCGGGACCATTTCCATTCCACCCATCCTCAGGCAAAGGAGCTGGTTTTAAATTTGTTTTTACATTGGTTTATTTCTGATTTTAAAAGTTGTCATTTCTGTGTACTGATGTCTGTTTGTCAACCTGACCAGTTCTGCCTGAAGTTGTTTGGCCTGATTGTTTCTTGGTGAAATTTGACAATGGCTTCTCCCCGGGTTTGGACCTTCAAGTCCGTATCTCAACAGGAACCGTCCCTGCTCCCACTCCAGGCTCAGTCGAGAGTGACTCTACTGGCACTGGAGACGGCCCAGTCCCTGACCTCCCAGACTGGACCGTCGGGTAAACCCCGTTACAACTGGTACCAGCACCTCCCAGAATAAAGGACGAGCCCTTGTCTGGCATCTACTGGCTCTGAGATATCTCTACCCACCCGTACAAGTACAACACTGACCACCCCCCCCCCACCAAGCGCCGACACCTACCGTCAGTGTGTCCATCACCAGGGGCACACCTCATGTTCTCTGGCGGCATCAAACCAGCCCAAAGACCCCGGTCTCCGGTTGGCAGCAGCTCATTTGGGGGACCCACCATTTGGGCTCCACCTCATTCGGGGGTCGACGTTTTGTGGGTGGGTGAAGCTCATTTCAGACTCCTGTGACCCTCTTGAGTGAAGAGGTATCCCCTCATGTGCCCCAGAAACTCCCCACCTTTCACCCTTAACACCCTGTCAAGTATCTCTCTGCTGAGACTCACAGAACACAATCCCAACACTGAGTGTTTCTTCATCAAACAGCTTTATTCTTTATTACCTGCAGGGGGTAAGTTCACCTCCATTCTCACCAGGGATGGGAGAGGACTTCAAACACAGCATTTACAAAATATTACATAAGAACAAGACGAGGTTACTGTTTTCAGCGAGCTCCATGTTCCAGATACATTTGTTGTTGCTGCCATCTCTGGTTGAGTCGTCTCCACTACTTCCTCATTTCTGCACAACGTTCAGTGTTTGCAGTCACGAGTTCCTTTAGTGAGCACATTTCTTGTCGTTTCCTCCGGCTACTTTAGTCAGCTACATATATTGCATTTACTAGCTCAGCACTCCGGGGTTTGTACAGCTCCATTTTGTCTCATCAAATACTCACAATAAAATGCAAAGTTCAATACATATTTCCCCATTCCCTCCACTTTTATCCCATGACAACAGACATCCAATATCATCAGCACTTACGAAGTGAATGATGTCTTTATGGCGATAATGCTTCAGATCTCAGGGCTTTCTTACCCCTTTTACCCCATCCATTCCCCATGAGGACCCGGAAACCTGATGTCGCCTCCTTTTCTGGCTCCCGACTGAGCACGAGAATCGTAATCAGATTGTTGGTATTATTATTGCTCCAATGGTTATTCCATCATGTAAACCAATATCCCACCACCCTCCCAGAGTCTCAAATGGCCACCGGCTTCCTGAGGGGTTATCATTGTGGAACTGTACAATGTAAAACAGTGTCCCACCATCCTCCCACAGTCCCAAATGGTCACCGGCTTCCTGAGGGGTTATCATTGTGGAACTATACGATGTAAACCAGTATCCCACCATCCTCCCAGAGTCCCAAATGGCCACGGGATTCCTCAGGGGTTATCAATGTGGAACTGTACAATGTACACCAGTATCCCACCATCCTCCCAGAGTACCAAATGGCCACCGGATTCCTGAGGGGTTATCATTGGGGAACTGTACAATGTAAACAAGTATCCGACCATCCTCCCAGAGTCCCAAATGGCCACCGACTTCCTCAGGGGTTATCATTGGGGAACTGTACAATATAAACCAGTATCCCACCATCCTCCCAGAGTCCCAAATGGCCACCGGCTTCCTCAGGGGTTATCATTGTGGAACTGTACAATGTAAACCAGTATCCCACCATCCTCCCAGAGTCCCAAATGGCCACCGGCTTCCTGACGGGTTATCATTGTGGAAATGTACAATATAAACCAGTATCCCACCATCCTCCCAGAGTCCCAAATGGCCACCGGCTTCCTGAGGGGTTATCATTGTGGAACTGTACAATGTAAACAAGTATCCGAACATCCTCCCAGAGTCCCAAATGGCCACGGGATTCCTCAGGGGTTATCATTGTGGAACTGTACAATGTAAACCAGTATCCCACCATCCTCCCAGAGTCCCAAATGGCCACCGGCTTCCTGACGGGTTATCATTGTGGAAATGTACAATATAAACCAATATCCCACCATCCTCCCAGAGTCCCAAATGGCCACCGGCTTCCTCAGGGGTTATCATTGTGGAACTGTACAATGTAAACCAGTATCCCACCATCCTCCCAGAGTCCCAAATGGCCACCAGCTTCCTGGGGGGGTTATCATTGTGGAACTGTACAATGTAAACCAGTATCCCACCATCCTCCCAGAGTCCCAAATGGCCACCGGCTTCCTGACGGGTTATCATTGTGGAAATGTACAATGTAAAACAGTATCCCACCATCCTCCCAGAGTCCCAAATGGCCACCGGCTTCCTGAGGGGTTATCATTGTGGAACTGTACAATGTAAAACAGTATCCCACCATCCTCCCAGAGTCCCAAATGGCCACCGGCTTCCTGAGGGGTTATATTTGTGGAACTGTACAATGTAAACCAGTATCCCACCATTCTCCCAGAGTCCCAAATGGCCACCGGCTTCCTGAGGAGTTATCATTGTGGAACTGTACAATGTAAACCAGTATCCCACCCTCCTCCCAGAGTCCCAAATGGCCACCGGCTTCCTGAGGAGTTATCATTGTGGAACTGTACAATGTACACCAGTATCCCACCATCCTCCCAGAGTCCCAAATGGCCACCGGCTTCCTGAGGAGTTATCATTGTGGAACTGTACAATGTAAACCAGTATCCCACCATCCTCCCAGAGTCCCAAATGGCCACCAGCTTCCTGAGGGGTTATCATTGTGGAACTGTACAATGTAAACCAGTGTCTCACCATCCTCCCAGAGTCCCAAATGGTCACCGGCTTCCTGAGGGGCTATCATTGTGGAACTGCTCTCCCACTTCTCTCATTCTATCTGCTGTCTCTGAAATATAATCCATCAGGTGAGTTACATTTTCAGATTTGTCTGGTGTGTTGGTGCAACATTCCTGTCCAATTAAAGCACACGCACCCCACCTTTTATCTTATATAAAGTCTCGGGTGGCTGGAAAACGATGCTGGAGGGGCAGTGACGGGAGACAAGGAAATGGCAAACAAACTGAATAAATATGTTGTGTCTGTCTTCACTGAGGAAGACACCAGCATAATGGTGGAACTTCCAGGTGTCAGGAGTCAGAAGTTTGCAAAGTTACCAGAACCAGAGTGAAGGTTCTTGGGAAACTGAAAGGCTAAGTTAGAGAAGTCACGTGACCCAGATGATGTACACCCCAGCGTTCTGAAAGAGGTGGCTAAAAAGATTGTGGACCCATTAGTAATGAACATTCAAGAATCACAAGGTTCCGGAATGGTTCAGCAAGAATGGAAAATTGCCAATGTCTCTCCACTCTTCAAGAAGGGAGAGAGGCAGAAGAAAGGAAACTATAGGCCAGTTAGTCTGTGCTCAGTGATTGGGAAGATGCTGGAGTCCATTATTAATGATGAGGTCTGAGAGTACCGTGTCACAAGATAAAATAGGCCACAGTCAGCATAGTTTCCTGAAGGGAAAGTCTTGCCTGACAAACCTGTTGAAATTATTTTAAGAAATAACAAGCGGGACAGACAAAGTAGAATCGATTGATGTTGTTTACCTGGATTTTCAGATGGCCTTTGACATGATGCCACACATGAAGCTGCTTTAACAACCCACGAGCCCATGGTATTACAGGAAAGATTCCAGCATGGACAAAGCCGTGGCTGATTGAGAGGAAGCAAAGAGTGGGTGAAAAGGGAGCCTCTTGATGAGTGGGTTCCACCGTACTTTGTGTTGGGACTGATACTCTTTATGTTAAATGTCAGTGATGTGCATGATGAAACTGATGACCTTGCTGCACAGATGATATGAAGATGGTTGAGGGCCAGGTCGTTTGAGGAAATAGAGAGGCAATTGAAGGTCTTCAACATGATGAGGAAAATGGGCAAAGAAGTGGGAGATGGAATACAGTGTCAGCAAAGGGTATCAGCATGCACTTTGGCAGAAGAAATGAAAGGGCTGACTATTTTCCAAATAGTTCCTAAAGGTCAATTTTCAGATTGAGTCTGTGGTGAAGAAGGAAAATGTAATGTCAGCATTCATTTCAAGAGGAATAGAATATAAACGCAGGGATGTAATGTTGAAAATTTTGAAAGCACTGGTGAGGCCTCACTGGGAGTACTGTCAGCAGTTTTGGACTCCTTATCTTAGAAAAGATGTGCTGAAACTGGAGAGTGTCCAAAAGACATTCACATCAATGATTCCCAAAATGAATGTGTTGTCATATGAAGAGTATTTGATGGCTCTGGGCCTGTATTGAGTGGGATTCAAAAGAATGAGAGGGGGACATAATTGAAATATATCAAATGGTGAAAGGATTAATAGAGTGGATATGGAGAGGATGTTTCCTATTTTGGGAGAGTCTAAGACCAAAGGACACAGCCTCAGAATAGAGAGGTGTCTTCAGAATGGAGATGAGGAGGAATTTCTTTAGCCAGAGAGTAATGAATCTATGGACTCTATGGACAGTGAATCATTGGCAGCTGTGGAGGCCAAATCTTCATGTACATTTAAGGAAGAGGTTGATAGTTTCTTGATTGGTCAGGGCATGATGGGCTACCCGGAGAAGGCAGGAGATTGGGGCCAAGAGGGAAATTGGATCAGCTAAAAAGAAATGGCGGAGCAGACTCGATGGGCCAAATGGCCTAATTCTGCTCCTATATCGTATGGTCTTAAAGCAACCTCTCAGTTAACGTCAGCAAGAGCCAGGAGCTGATTATTGACTTCAGGAGGAGGAAACAGGAGATCAGTGAGCCAGTCCTCATCAGAGATCAAAGGCGGAGAGGGTCAGCAACCTTAAATTCCTCAATGTCATCACTTTCCAGGATCTGTCTTGAGCCCAGCATGGAAGTGCAATTACGAAGAAAGCACAGCAACATCTCCATTTCCTTAGAAGCCTGCAAAGATTCAGCATGACATCTAAAACCTCGACAAACTTCTACAGATGTGTGTGGAGAATATGTTCAGTGGTTACATCATGGTCTGGTATGGAAACGCCAAAGCCCTTGAAAGGAAAATCCTACAGAAAGTAGTGGATACGGCCCAGTACATCACGGGTAAAACCCTCCCCACCACTGCGCACATTTCTCTGGTGCGCTGTCACAGGAAAGCTACATCTATCATCAAGGAACCCACCAAGTGGCACATGATCTCTTCTCACTGATGCCATCAGGAAGAAAGTGCAGGAGTCTCAGGACCCACACCACCAGGTTCAGGAACTGTCATCACCCTTCAATCATCAAGTTCTTCAACCAGAGGGGATAATCTTACTCAAATTCAATTGCCCCATCACTGAGCTGTTCCTATAACCAATGGACACATTCACAGATTCTTCATCTCCTGTTCATGATAATTATTTTTTACTTTTTTTTCCTATTTAATATTTGCACAGTCTGTTGTCTTTTGCACATTGTGTTTTATCTACAATGTTGGGTTCGGGCTTTCATTGATTCAATCATGATTCTTGGATTTGTCCGAAAAAACCAATCTCAGGATTGAACATGGTGACATGTGTGAACTTAGAGAATAAATTTACTTGGTAAATTTTGAATTCTACAATTAAATCTGTAAATACTCTCTCAAACACACATGTGATTTGTAATTTCTAAAGATTCAGCATTTACTGGCTAAGCTATTTGGCTCTGATCGGAATGATCATCCCATCACTATGACCCCTCTTCTGAGGTACCCCAGCTACAGGAAAGATTCCTGAATCAAACTGGGATCACTGTTTCAAGCGTGCACGCTCACACACAGACACACAGCATTGATGAAGTGCTTTGAAGGTTTGGTCATGTATAGAATCAACTGCCTGTGCATGAACCTGGACCCACTGCAATTTGCCGATTGCCACCATATGTCTACAGCAGATGCAATCTCACTGGCTCTCCACTCGGCCTTAGATTAGCTGCACAATAGCAATACACAAGTCAGGCTGCTGATTACAGCTCAGCGACCAACACAATCAGATCCTCAATTGTAATCAACAAGCTCCAATACCTGGGTCTCTGTACCTCCTTCTGCAACTGGACCCTCACCAGGAGACCCCAGTCTGTGTGGATCAGAAATAACATCTCCTCCTTGCTGACAATCAACACCGGCACACCTCAACGATGTGTGCTCAGCCCACTGCTCTACTCTCTCTACATCACGTCTGTGTGTCTGGGCTCATCTATAAACTTGCCGATGACACAACTATTGTTGCTGGAATTTCAGACAGTGACGAGGAGGAGTACAGGAGTGAGATAGATCAGCAAGTTGAGTGGTGTCACAACAACAACCTTGCACTCAACATCATGAAGACAAAGGAATTGATTGTGGATTCAGGAAGGGGAAGTCGAGGGAACACACACCAGTCCTCATCGTGGGATCAGAAGTGAAAAGGGTGAGCAGTTTCCATTTCCTGCCTGTCAACATCTCTGAGGAACTATCCTGGGCCCAACATATTGATGCAGTTACAATGAAGGCACAACATCGGCTGTATTTCATTCAGAGATTGAGGTGAATTGGTCTGTCACTAAAGACACTTGCAAATTTCTACAGATGTACTGTGGAGAGCATTCTAACTGGTTGCATCACTGCCTGGTGTGGAGAGGCTACTGCACAGGATCCGAAAATGCTGCAGAAAGTTGTAAGCTCATCCAGCTCCTTCATGGGCACTGGACTCCACAGCATCCAGGACACATTCAAAAGATGATGCCACAAAAAGGTGGCATCCATCATTAAGGACCCCCATCACCCAGGACATGACCTCTTCTCATTGCTACCATCAAGGAGGATATACAGGGGCCTGGAGACACACTCACCGGTTCAGGAACAGCTTCTTCCCCACAGTTAGATTTCTGAATGGACAAAGAACCCATGAACATCCCCTCAGTATTTTCCGTCTCGTTTTGCACTATATTTTAAACATAATTTTACACATTCCAATTGTAATCTGTAGTTTTTATTACTAAATATTGCAATGTACTGCAGCCACAAAGGAACAAATTTCATCACATATGCCAGTGATATTAAACCTGATTCTGATACACAAACGCACACAGCTGGGCTCAGACATACAACGCTCCCACATTCCTCCCTTTGTGACACCCTGCTTGCTCCGTGGCCCCCGGTATGAAGCTCAAACTGTTGCAACACCTGCCCTTTAAATTCGTGGCTGAGGCTGTGTTGTGTCTGTTCACTGTTTGAGTTCGATATTAAATGAAGAGCATTGAATGGGAAGGAAGGTTAGAATAGAAGAATAAAGATCTCCTCTGAAGGTATATGGGGTCCTGGTGAGAGCGTACATGGTACACTGTGCACAGGTCTGGTCTCCCTCCCGGACTCAGCCTGTGGGATGAAGGGAATGAAGAGATTTCCCAGATTGATTTAGGAGGTGTGGTAGTGTCCTCGGAGAGATTATACTGACCGGGACTGTCTCAAAATTAGAGAAATAAAAGGCCGTCTGACTGAGACAGACACAGTCTCACAGGGTATTGACAGGGTAGAGGCAGGAATGATGTTTCCTTTGGCTGTGGTGAGGAATGGGGGTCACAGAATCCGAGTTCACCTCAGCACGACTGAGATGAGGAGAAATTTCCTCACCCAGAGGGCAGTGAGTCTTTGGAATTTTCTCCACAAGGTTTCTAAATTTGAAGGACAAATTTTGGGGCTCTGCGATACTGGGAACGTTGCGCGAAAGTGGCGCTGAGGTCAAATATCAGACATGCTCTGAGTGAAAGGCAGAACAGGCGCAGGAGGCCGAATGGCCTGCTCCTGTTTCCTTTTTCTAAAGTCCGAGTTTACCTTTGCGCCTGGTTCTCCCTTGGCCTTCAGCCTGTCCTTTTGCACAGGGGAGCGCTCACAGCACCGGAGATCCATCGGCAGCCGCTGCGGGCCAGCTCCCGTATCCCAGCAGCAGGAGACAGGACTGAGAGGAAACTCCGGACAATAGGCCCCGATCCACGGCGGGGAAAGACCGGGCACCCCCTGTGTGGCTGAAACATCTCACGGAATCTCCGCCCGAATCTTCACCTCCGCCATCGGAAGGATTCAAAACTCCGGCCGCTGTTGCAGCCTTTACCCGGGGAGCTGCTCCCAATCTCGGGTCTCTCACCGGGTCCACTCGTTCCCGGTTCCAAACTTCGGTCCGTTCGGCGTCCCGCCCACTGACACTCCTCAGCCAATGGAGGCAAGAGTCTCTCAGTGGTGTCCTCTGATTGGCTGTGAGTGTATCCGAGGGCGGACTGCTGCCGGGAGCCGGAGATGTCAGTCACAGTTTGTTCTCAGAATCAAAGCAAGTTCCCCGAGGCTCAAAGTTCAAAGTAAATTTTATTTTATTTTTTTAATATATTAAATTTTTATTGAACACAAACAAAAACAGAAACACTAAACATATGCTCACAAAGCCAGGGAATCACACAAAAGCAGCAACGAATATATAACTATTAACTTTAAATATACAAATAAACAAGGAAATCCGCTCTGAATACTGTTGGACAGAAGGAACTGTATCTAAGGGGAGTCACAAAACAGGAACATTTACAGAGATAACCCAAAACGTTCACAGATTTGTACAGTCTTTACGGCTTTCTGTTTATGGTAAGTTTTCAGAGTATAAACATATAGTTTGAAGTCTGACGTAAAAATCTAAATGAAGGTTTCTAATTGCTGTGATTGCATTTATGGATATAAAATTTGCTGCAAATTAAGAAAAGATTTATGATAAAGAAATGATCCCTATGAGATTTGGTGTTATTAGTAAACACAAATAAGACATTTTGAAAACAAAAATGTAAAATCCACATTAATATATTGATCCATAAATTGACAAACAACAACCAAGCATGTTTTAACACATTCACAATCCCAAAATAGATTAAATAAATCCTCTGGATATAAACCACAAAAAGAACAGTTAGTTTCAATATCAGAATTAACCCTTGTCAAATAAACATTGGTTGGATAATATCTATGTCTAATTTTAAATAAGCCCCCAATACTCCTCCACCTCAGATTCCCCAAGCGACAATTCCAAAAACTAACAGAGTACATATAAGTCGCCACATACAACTCCTACAAACATACAGAGCAAAGCTACAGAACGGTAAATATATCTGGATCACTGAAAGATCAACCAGAGTGCAGAAGACAACAAACTTCACCAATGCAAATAAACAACGAGAACATGAAATAACCGCAGCGGCTGCCGATAGATGTCCGGTGCTCTCAGCGCTCCCTGTTCAATCTGACAGGACAAGAAACAGTGAGGCGCAAAGGTAAACTCGTGTTTCAGGAGATAAGAAATAGAGAAAGCGTGGCCATTCGGCCCCTTGCACCTCTTCTGCCCTTCACTCAGAACATGCTTGACTTTTGACCTCAGCACCACATCCCTGCAACTTCCCACCACGGCTGAGCCCCAGGATATGTCTATTCAATTTAGAAACCTTGTGGAGATAATTGCAATGATTCACTGCACTCTGGGTGAAGAAATTTCTCCTCATCTCAGTCCTGCTGAGTTGTCCTCGGATTTTGAGTCTGTGAGCGCTGGTTCCACACCTTATGGGAAACATCATTCCAGCCATTTCACTGTAAATATCCTGTGAGATTGAATTTCTCTAATTCTGAGACAGGAATGCGATCTGTCTCAGTCAAACCACCTCTTATTTCACTCATTTTAAGACGGTCCCAGTATGATGATTTGTTGTGGGAGCATCTCTATGGACAGCAAGTGAGTGCAGTTATCCTGTGTTGTTCCACAGCCTGGTGGTTGAGGGGTAGTAACTATTCCTGACCCTGGAGGGGCGAGTCCTGAGGCTCTTGTACGTTCTACCTGATTACAGCAGTGAGAAAAGAGCCTGCCTGTGTGGTGAGCCTGATCACAGCCGCCTGTATCACCGTCCCCTCTGGCCTGCCCTATCCGGGACCAAAGGGATTGTGGAGAGTAAATGTGTAACTCTGTCGAGTATCACTGTGATCCGACCCCTCTGGCCTGCCCTATCCGGGACCAAAGGGATCGTGGAGAGTAAATGTGGTACTCTGTCGAGTATCACTGTGATCCGTCCCCTCTGGCCTGCCCTATCCGGGACCAAAGGGATTGTGGAGAGTAAATGTGTTACTCTGTCAAGTATCACTGTGATCCATCCCCTCTGGCCGGCCCTATCCGGGACCAAAGGGATGGTGGAGAGTAAATGTGGTACTCTGTCGAGTATCACCGTGATCCGTTCCCTCTGGCCTGCCCTATCCGGGACCAAAGGGATTGTGGAGAGTAAATGTGGTACTCAGTCGAGTATCACTGTGATCCGTCCCCTCTGGCCTGTCCTAACCGGGACCAAAGGGATTGTGGAGAGTAAATGTGGTACTCTGTCGAGTACCACTGTGATCCGTCCCCTCTGGCCTGCCCTATCCGGGACGAAAGGGATTGTGGAGAGTAAATGTGGTACTCTGTCGAGTATCACTGTGATCCATCCCCTCTGGCCTGTCCTATCCAGGACCAAAGGGATTGTGGAGAGTAAATGTGGTACTCTGGCGAGTATCACTGTGATCCGTCCCCTCTGGCCTGTCGTATCTGGGACCAAAGGGATTGTGGAGAGTAAATGTGGAACTCTGTCGAGTATCACTGCGATCCGTCCCCTCTGGCCTGCCCTATCCGGGACCAAAGGGATTGTGGAGAGTAAATGTGGTACTCTGTCAATTATTACTGTGATCCAAGCTCTCTTTTTGCCTCTTATTATTTTTGTCTGTGATTGTAGTGCGACAATCTCTGGCCCAATGTCCCCTCTTTCTACAAACCCTGTTACTGTCATTTGCCAAGTATCCTCTTCATCTGCACCGTCCGCATGATCCTGCCACCCGTTCTGGGTTCTTCGTCGGGACCTGAACTCCATCTCCTCACTACCGGTTCTCTGTACACACCCTCGCTTTGCCCCAGTCCCTTTAAAGAGTCAATTGTGCTCCATATTCATCAGAATTTATGTCACCTGGGGCCAGGTCTGACACAGCAAATTGAGATTAGTTAACTTAAAAGAGTGGGCAGGCTTGGGTCTGAGACAGTTTAGAAAAGTCTGCACTGCCAGCTGGACATACTGATCAGTCCAGGGGTTTGCCGGCATTGGACTCTCATGTATCCTTAAAACGAGCTATAAAGTACGCA
Organism: Hemitrygon akajei; assembly: GCF_048418815.1. Lineage (NCBI taxonomy): Eukaryota > Metazoa > Chordata > Chondrichthyes > Myliobatiformes > Dasyatidae > Hemitrygon > Hemitrygon akajei. Next base: position 6,169,676 of record NW_027331920.1, read on the forward strand.
AGGGAATCTCTTTTTTTCTGTAGTTATCGGGTAAATTCACCAAAATCCGCATGCAGTCGGGCTCTCAATCAAATGGGTTCCCTTACCTCAGTGACCCACCGTGCAATGGATTGTATTACATCAGCCCCTCTGGTGGGTCCCGGTCACCTTCGGGCATCTGCCTGGGAAAGGGGAACCCACTCCCTGTTCCTGTCCGAGAGGTTCCATATATAACCCTGAGCAGTGGCACAAGTCCCCGGGCAGGGTCTGGAAAGGGGAACCCACTCCCTGTCCCTGCCCGAGAGGTTCCATATATAACCCTGAGGAGTGACACAAGTCCCCAGGCAGGGTCTGGAAAAGGGAACCCACTACCTGTCCCTGCCCGAGAGGTTCCATATATAACCCTGAGGAGTGGCACGTCCCCGGGCCGGGTCTGGAAAGGGGAACCCACTCCCTGTCCCTGTCCGAGAGGTTCCATATATAACCCTGAGGAGTGGCACAAGTCCCCGGGCAGGGTCTGGAAAAGGGAGCCCACTCCCTGTCCCTGTCCGAGAGGTTCCATATATAACCCTGAGGAGTGGCACAAGTCCCCGGGCAGGGACTGGAAAGGGGAACCCACTCCCTGTCCCTGTCCGAGAGGTTCCATATATAACCCTGAGGAGTGGCACAAGTCCCCAGGCAGGGTCTGGAAAGGTGAACCCACTCCCTGTCCCTGTCCGAGAGGTTCCATATATAACCCTGAGGAGTGGCACAAGTCCCCAGGCAGGGTCTGGAAAGGGGAACCCTCTACCTGTCCCTGTCTGAGGGGTTCCATATATAACCCTGAGGAGTGGCACAAGTCCCCGGGCAGGGTCTAGAAAGGGGAACCCAATCCCTGTCCCTGTCCGAGAGGTTCCATATATAACCCTGAGGAGTGGCACAAGTCCCCGGGCAGGGTCTGGAAAGGGGAACCCACTCCCTGTCCCTGTCCGAGAGGTTCCATATATAACCCTGAGGTGTGGCACGTCCCCGGGCAGGGCCTGGAAATGTGAACCCACTCCCTTTTTCAATAAATTCAGGTAAAGCCCCTGGTCCGGACGGTTATACTGTTGAATGTTTAAAATCCTTTTCTTCTATACTCGCTCCTTGGATTTGTAAAATTTTTAAAGATGCGTTAACTGTAGTAAATAAGCACAATCTTTTTATGATGCCTCCATTTCTCCAATTCTTAAAAAAGATAAAGACCCCACTGAATGTGCATCCTATCGGCCAATATCCTTGCTGAATACGGATTCTAAGATTTTTATCAAAATTTTGGCCACTAGATTAGAAAATGTATTACCTCAAATTATCTCTGAAGATCAGACTGGATTTATTAAAACCTGTTATTCATCTTTTAACATTAGAAAATTAATTAATATAATTTATAATTCTTCATCTAAAATACCAGAATGTCATTTCCTTAGATGCTGAAAAAGTGATCGATAGAGTTGAATGGCTATATTTATTTAATACGTTGCAGAATTTTTATATTAGGTGGGTAAGGGACTTATAAGTTATCATTATATGCTGACGATTTGTTACTATACATATCTGACCATGGGTAAGGGACTTATAAGTTATCATTATATGCTGATGATTTGTTACTATACATGTCTGACCCTGAGAGTTCTATTCCTGCTATTTCATCCTTGCTTGCTCAGTTTAGTAGCTTTTCTGGCTACAAACTGAATTTTAATAAGAGTGAATTATTTCCATTAAATATGCAAGTTCCAATTTATAAACACTTACCATTTAAAGTTGTCACAGATCATTTTACTTATTTGGGTATTAAAATGACCAAGAAACATAAGGGTTTATTTAAAGTTAATTTTTTACCTTTAATTGAACAAATCAAGCAACTTGATACCAGGTGGTCCCCATTATCTCTGTCATTGGTTGGTTGAATTAATGCTATCAAGATGATAGTATTACCCAAATTTTTATATTTATTCCAAGCATTACCAATTTTTATTCCTAAATCTTTATTTTGATATTATTGATACAAAATATACTCGTATGTGTGGCAGAATAAAAATCCTAGATTAAGTAAAAAATATTTACAGAAGCCTAAGAAGGAAGGTAGTTTTGCTTTGCCAAACCTGAGATTTTACTATTGGACAGTTAATATTCAATATTTGATATTTTGGACACAAGAATCGGTCATAGTAACTTGCCCACAATGGGTAAATTTGGAGTGTAAATCTGTACATGACTTCTCATTGTTTTCTATTTTAGGATCTTCGCTTCCTTTTGCTTAATCTAAACCGAATAAACAAATAACTAATCCTATAGTTAAACATACATTAAGAATATGGTTTCAATTTTGTAAATTCTTTGGCTTGAATAATCAAGCCCTATTATATCTAACTTCTTTTTCCAGCCCTCTTTTATGGACCAAGCCTTTGTGTTATGGAAAACAAAAGGTATAACATGTTTTCGTCATCTATTTTTAGATAACAGTTTTATGTCCTTTGAACAGCTATCCAACATAAAACTCATATTTTTTTAGATACTTGCAAGTTAGAAATTTCTTGAATGTTAGTATTTTCTGAAATTATGTCCAATGGACATTACAGAAAATATTCTAGCTCTGAATCCTTGCCAGAAGGGTTAAGTAGCCATCATTTATCATATGATCATGAAAATACAGCCAGGAGTATCAGAAATAATTAAGAAGGAATGGGAAAAAGAACTTCACTGTCTTATACCCACAGAGCAGTGGGAGAAAATTTTACAATTAGTCAATTCTTCTTCTATTTGTGCTAAACATGCCTAATACAATTTAAGGTTGTTCATAGGGCTCACATGTCCAAGGAAAAACTCGCTCGATTTTATTCTTATGTTAATCCAACCAGTGACAGATGTCATTCTGAAGTCGCTTCTTTGAACCACATGCTCTGGTCCTGCTCCTGTTTGCAAAATTATTGGAAAGATATTTTTGGTATTATTTCAACAGTTCTGAATATCAGATTGCAACCACATCCTATTACTGCAATTTTCGGTTTACCAATGGTGGATAATAGTCGTTTACCCCCCCCTCAGCCCGGCAGATGATTGCATTTGTTACATTAATGGCTAGAAGATCTATCCTATTGAATTGGAAATAAATTAATCCTCCAACTATATTTCAGTGGTTTTCTCAAACTATTTCTTGTTTGAGTTTAGAAAAAAATACAAGTGTTGTCTTTGTCCCTTCAGTTAAATTTGAAGAAACTTGGAGACCATTTATTCAACATTTCCATATGAGCTAAACTGACTTTTCCTAAACCTTACTTTTATTGTCCTTAATTATTTGGATGGAGGTGCTGAGTTATTGATGCTACTGTGTATAATTGATATAATGCAATGGCCCATGTCGGTTAGGTTTTTTTTCATTGGGGGGGGGGTATTTTCTCCATTTTTTGTAACCACTATGAGTTTGGGAGGTTATTATCATCTATTTGTATTTATACCTTAACCTATTAATTATGTACTCTCAAGCTCTTTGTATTCATGTTTCATATATGTTTGTTTAAAATCAATAAAAAGATTTTAAAAAGGACTATTCTGAGGAAAGGGTGGAATAGGCGCAACGGGCCGAGTGGCCAGGCCTGCTCCTGTTACTTATTTTCTAAAGCACGAGTTTACCTTTGCGCCTTGTTCTCCCTTGGTTTTCAGCCGTTCGGATTGCACAGGGGAGCGGTGAGAGCTCCGGAGATCCATCGGCAGCCGCTGCGGGCCAGCTCCCGTCTCCCAGCAGCAGGAGACAGGACTGGGAGGGAACTCCGGACAATAGGCCCCGATCCACGGCGGGGAAAGACCGGGCACCCCCTGTGTGGCTGAAACATCTCACGGAATCTCCGCCCGAATCTTCATCTCCGCCATCGGAAGGTTTCAAAACTCCGGCCGCTGTTGCAGCCTTTACCCGGGAAGCTGCTCCCAATCTCGGGTCTCTCACCGGGTCCGCTCGTTCCCGATTCCAAACTTCGGTCCGCCCACAGTCCCGCCCATTGACACGCCTCAGCCAATGGAGGCAAGAGTCTCCCAGCGGTCTTCTCTGATTGGCTGTGAGTGTGTCCGAGGGCGGATGCTACCGGAAGATGGAGATGTCAGTCACAGTTTGTTCTCAGAATCAAAGCAAGTTCCCCGAGGCTCAAAGTTCAAAGTAAATTTTATTATCATTTATAATTTTTTTAAATTTTTATTAAACACAATCAAAAACAGAAACACTAAACATATGCTAACAAAGACAGGGAATCACACGAAAGCAGCAACAAATATATAACTATTAATTTTAAATATACAAATAAACAAGGAAATCCGCTCTAAATATTGTTGGACAGAAGGAACTGTATCTAAGAGGATTCACAAAACAGGAACATTTACAGAGATAACCCAAAACTTTGACAGATTTGTACAGTCTTTACAGCCTTCTGATTATGGGAAGCTTTCAGAGTATAAACGTATAGTTTGAAGTCTGATGTAAAAAATATAAATGAAGGTTTCTTATTGCTGCGATTGCATTTATGGATATAAAATTTGCTGTAAATCAACAAAATATGGATGGTAAGGAAATGATCCCTATGAGATTTGGTATTATTAGTAAAACCAAATAAGACAATTTCAAAACAAAAAGTTAAATCCATGTTAATATATTGATCTATAAATTGACAAACATCAACCCAAAATGTTTTAACATATTAACAAGCCCAAAACAAATGAAATAAATACTCTGGATATAAACCACAAAAAGAACAGTTCGTTTCAATATCTGAATTAACCCTTGTCAAATAAACATTGTTTGGATAATATCTATGTCTAATTTTAAATAAGCCCCAAATACTCCTCCACCTCAGATTCCCCAAGTGACTATTTCAAAAACTAACGGAGTACATATAAGTCGCCACATACAACTCCTACAAACATACAGAGCAAAGCTACAGAACGGTAACTATATCTGGATCACTGAAAGATCAACCAGAGTGCAGAAGACAACAAACTTCGCCAATGCAAATAAACAACGAGAACATGAAATAACCGCAGCGGCTGCCGATAGATGTCCGCTGCGCTCAGCTCTCCCCTGTTCAATCTGACAGGAAAAGAAACAGTGAGGCGCAAAGGTAAACTCGGGTTTCAGAAAATAAGAAATAGAGAAGGTGTGGCCATTCGGCCCCTTCCGCCTCTTCTGCCCCTCACTCAGAACATGCTTGACTTTTGACCTCAGCACCACTTTCCTGCAACTTTCCATCACCGCTGAGCCCCAGGATATGTCTATTCAATTTAGAAACCTTGTGGAGATAATTGTAATAATTCACTGCACTCTGGGTGAGGAAATTTCTCCTCATCTCAGTCCTGCTGAGTTGTCCTCCGATTTTGAGTCTGTGAGCGCTGGTTCCACACCTTATGGGAAACATCATTCCAGCCCTTCCGCTGTAAATATCCTGTGTGATTGTATTTCTCTAATTCTGAGACAGGAATGTGATCTGTCTCAGTCAAACCACCTCTTATTTCACTCATTTTGAGACAGTCCCAGTACGATGATTTGTTGTGGCAGCATCTCTATGGACAAGTGAGGGCAGTTATCCTGTATTGTTCCACAGCCTGATGGCTGAGGGGTAGTAACTGTTCCTGACCCTGGTGGGGCGAGTCCTGAGGCTCTTGTACCTTCTACCTGATTACAGCAGTGAGAAAAGAGCCTGCCTGTGTGGTGAGACTGATCACAGCCGCCTGTATCACCGTCCCCTCTGGCCTGCCTATCCAGGACCAAGGGGATTGTGGAGAGTTAATGTGGTACTCTGTCGAGTATGACCGTGATCCGTCCCCTCTGGCCTGTCCTATCCGGGACCAAAGGGATTGTGGGGAGTAAATGTGGTACTCTGTCGAGTATCACTGTGATCCGTCCCCTCTGGCCTGCCCTATCCGGGACCAAAGGGATTGTGGAGAGTAAATGTGGTACTCTGTCGAGTATCACTGTGATCCGTCCCCTCTGGCCTGCCCTATTCGGGAACAAAGTGATTGTGGAGAGTAAATGTGGTACTCTGTCGAGTATCACTGTGATCCGTCCCCTCTGGCCTGCCCTATCCGGGACCAAAGGGATTGTGGAGAGCAAATGTGGTACTCTTGACGATTATTACTGTGATCCGTCCCCTCTGGCCTGCCCTATCCGGGACTAAAGGGATTGTGGAGAGTAAATGTGGTACTCTGTCGACTATCGTTGTGATCCGTCCCCTCTGGCCTGCCCTATCCGGGATCAAAGGGATTGTGGAGAATAAATGTGGTAATCTGTCGAGTATTACTGTGGTCCAGGCTCTCTCCCTGCCCCTTATTATTCTTGTCTGTGATTGCAGTGCGACAATCTCTGGCCCAATGTCCCCTCTTTCTACAATCCCCGTTTCTGTCCTTAGCCAAGTGTCCTCTTCATCCGCACCGTCCGCACGATCCTGCCACCCGTTCTGGGTTCTTCGTCGGGTCCCGAACTCCATCTCCTCACTACCGGTTCTCTGTGCACACTCTCGCTTTTCCCCAGTCCCTTTAAAGAGTCAATTGCGCTCCCTATTCATCAGAATTTATGTAACCTGGGGCCAGGTCTGACACAACGAATTGAGATTAGTTAACTTAAAGGAGTGGGCAGGCTTGGGTCTGAGAGAGTTTACAAAAGTCTGCACTACCAGCTGGACACAGTGACCTGTCCAGGGGTTTGCCGGCATTGGACTCTCCCGTATCCTTAAAACTAGCTATAAAGTACGCAAGGGATTCTCCTTTTTTCTGTAGTTATCAGGTAAATTCACCAAAATCCTCATGCAGTCGGGCTGTCATTCAAATGGGTTCCCTTACCTCAGTGACCCACCGTGCCATGGCTTGTATTACATCAGCCCCTCTGGTGGCTCCCGGTCACCTTCGGGCATCTGCCTGGGAAAGGGGAACCCACTCCTTGTCCCTGTCCGAGAGGTTCCATATATAACCCTGAGGAGTGGCACAAGTCCCCGGGCAGGGTCTGGAAAGGGGAACCCACTCCCTGTCCCTGCCCGAGAGGTTCCATATATAACCCTGAGGAGTGGCACAAGTCCCCGGGCAGGGTCTGGAAATGGGAACCCACTCCCTGTCCCTGCCCGAGAGGTTCCATATATAACCCTGAGGAGTGGCACAAGTCCCCGGGCAGGGTCTGGAAAGGGGAACCCACTCCCTGTCCCTGCCCGAGAGGTTCCATATATAACCCTGAGGAGTGGCACAAGTCCCCGGGCAGGGTCTGGAAAGGGGAACCCACTCTCTGTCCCTGTCCGAGAGGTTGCATATATAACCCTGAGGAGTGCAGGCAAGTCCCCGGGCAGGGTCTGGAAAGGGGAACCCACTCCCTGTCCCTGCCTGAGAGGTTCCATATATAACCCTGAGGAGAGGCACACGTCCCCGGGCAGGGTCTGGAAAGTGGAACCCACTCCCTATCCCTGTCCGAGAGGTTCCATATATAACCCTGAGGAGTGGCACAAGTCCCCGGGCAGGGTCTGGAGAGGGGAACCCACTCCCTGTCCCTGTCCGAGAGGTTCCATATATAACCCTGAGGAGTGGCACAAGTCCCTGGGCAGGGTCTGGAAAGCGGAACCCACTCCCTGTCCCTGCCTGAGAGGTTCCATATATAACCCTGAGGAGTGGCACAAGTCCCCGGGCAGTGTCTGGAAAGGGGAACCCACTCCCTGTCCCTGTCCGAGAGGTTCCATATATAACCCTGAGGAGTGGCACAAGTCCCTGGGCAGGGTCTGGAAAGGGGAACCCACTCCCTGTCCCTGTCCGAGAGGTTCCATATATAACCCTGAGGAGTGGCACAAGTCCCCGGGCACGGTCTGGAAAGTGGAACCCACTCCCTGTCCCTGCCCGAGAGGTTCCATATATAACCCTGAGGAGTGGCACAAGTCCCTGGGCAGGGTCTGGAAAGGGGAACCCACTCCCTGTCCTTGTCCGAGAGGTTCCATATATAACCCTGAGGAGTGGCACAAGTCCCCGGGCACGGTCTGGAAAGGGGAACCCACTCCCTGTCCCTGCCCGAGAGGTTCCATATATAACCCTGAGGAGTGGCACAAGTCCCGGGACAGGGTCTGGAAAGGGGAACCCACTCCCTGTCCCTGTCCGAGAGGTTCCATATATAACCCTGAGGAGTGGCACAAGTCCCGGGACAGGGTCTGGAAAGGGGAACTCACTCCCTGTCCCTGTCCAAGATGTTCCATATAGAACCCTGAGGAGTGGCACAAGTCCCCGGGCAGGGTCTGGAAAGGGGAACCCACTCCCTTTTTGAATGAATTCAGGTAAAGCCCCTGGTCCGGACGGTTATCCTGCTGAATTTTTTAAATCCTTTTCTTCTATACTAGCTCCTTGGCTTTGTAAAATTTTTAAAGATGCGTTAACTGTAGGTAAATAAGCACAATCTTTTTATGATGCCTCCATTTCTCCAATTCGTAAAAAAGATAAAGACCCCACTGAATCTGCATCCTATCGGCCATATCCTTGCTGAATACAGATTCTAAGATTTTTACCAAAATTTTGGCCACTAGATTAGAAAATGCATTACCTCAAATTATCTCAGAAGATCAGACCAGATTTATTAAAACCTGTTATTCATCTTTTAACATTAGAAAATTAATTAATATAATTTATACTTCTTCATCTAAAATACCAGAATGTCATTTCCTTAGATGCTGAAAAAGCGTTCGATAGAGTTGAATGGCTATATTTATTTAATACGTTGCAGAATTTTAATTTTAGCTTGAAATTTATATCATGTAGTAAATTAATGTATTATGAACCTTTGGCTTCGGTTCTTACCAATAATCAAAGATCTCCTTTTTTTCAGTTGTCCCGTGTTACGAGGCAAGGCTGCCCTTTAAGTCCTCTATTATTTGACATTGCTTTGGAACCTTTAGCCATTGCCATTCTTGAATCACCTAATATTTTTGGTATTACTCGTGGGTAAGGGACTTATAAGTTATCATTATATGCTGATGATTTGTTACTATACATATCCGACCCTGAGAGATCTATTCCTGCTATTTCATCCTTGCTTGCTCAGTTTAGTAGCTTTTCTGGCTACAAACTGAATTTTAATAAGAGTGAATTATTTCCATTAAATATGGAAGCTCCAATTTATAAACACTTACCATTTAAAGTTGTCACAGATCATTTTACTTATTTGGGTATTAAAATTACCAAGAAACATAAGGGTTTATTTAAAGTTAATTTTTTACCTTTAATTGAACAAATCAAGCAACTTGTTACCAGGTGGTCCCCATTATCTCTGTCATTGGTTGGTCGAATTAATACTATCAAGATGATAGTATTACCGAAATTTTTATGTTTATTCCAAGCATTACCAATTTTTATTCCTAAATCTTTTTTTTGATATTATTGACTCCAAAATATCCTCGTATGTGTGGCAGAATAAAAATCCTAGATTAAGTAAACAATATTTACAGAAGCCTAAGAAGGAAGGTGGTTTTGCTTTGCCAAACCTGAGATTTTACTATTGGGCAGTTAATATTCAGTATTTAATATTTTGGACACAAGAATCGGTCATAGTACCTTGCCCACAATGGGTAAATTTGGAGTGTAAATCTGTACAAGACTTCTCATTGTTCTCTATTTTAGGATCTTCACTTCCTTTTTCTTTATCGAAACCGAATAAACAAATAACTAATCCTATAGTTCAACATACATTAAGAATATGGTTTCAATTTCGTAAATTCTTTGGCTTGAATAATCAAGCCCTATTATATCTAACTTCTTTTTCCAGCCCTCTTTTATGGACCAAGCCTTTGTGTTATGGAAAACAAAAGGTATAACATGTTTTCGTCATCTATTTTTAGATAACAGTTTTATGTCCTTTGAACAGCTATACAGCCTAAAACTCATTTTTTTAGATACTTGCAAGTTAGAAATTTCTTGAATGTTATATTTTCTGAAATTATGTCCAATGGACATTACAGAAAAAATTCTGTCTCTGAATTCTTGCCAGAAGGGTTAAGTAGCCATCATTTATCATATGATCATGAAAATACAGCCAGGAGTATCAGAAATAATTAAGAAGGAATGGGAAAAAGAACTTATACCCACAGAGCAGTGGGAGAAAATTTTACAATTAGTCAATTCTTCTTCTATTTGTGCTAAACATGCCTAATACAATTTAAGGTTGTTCATAGGGCTCACATGTCCAAGGATAAACTCGCTAGATTTTATTCTTATGTTAATCCAACCTGTGACAGATGTCATTCTGAAGTACCTTCATTGACCCACAATTTCTGGTCTTGCCCCTGTTTGCAAAATTATTGGAAAGATATTTTTGGTATTATTTCAACAGTTCTGAATATCAAATTGCAACCGCATCCTATTACTGCAATCTCTGGCCTCACTCGGACCCGGTTTCAAACCGCGGCCCGGCCGGGCGCTCAGCGTCCCGCCCACTGACACCCCTCAGCCAATGAGAGCATCCGTCTCCCAGCACCGGTCGCTGATTGGATGTGAGTGTGAGGACGGGCTGCTACTGGGAGCCGGAGATGTCAGTCACAGTTTGTTCTCAGAATTAAAGCAAGTTTCCCGAAACTCGAATTTCAAAGTAAATCTTATTATCGGAGTACAGATAAGTCACCACATACAACCACATACAAATTGTGCAAATGCAAATACGGGGAAAAAGCGATAAATAACAAGAGCATGAAATAACCGCAGCGGCTGCTGATGGAACTCCGGAGCTCTCAACGCTCCCCTGTACAATCGGACAGGCTGAAGGCCAAGGGAGAACAAGGCGCAAAGGTCAACTCGTGCTTTAGAAAATAAGAAACAGGAGCAGGCGTTGCTGTTCGGCCCGTTGCGCTGTTCTGTCCCTCACTCAGAACATGGCTGATCTTTGACCTCAGCGCCACTTTCCTGCAAAGTTCCCAACATCGCCGAGCCCCTAAATATGACAGTTTAATATAGGAAACTTGTGGAGAAAACTCCAAATATTCACTGCACTGTGTTGGGGAAATTTCTCCTCATCTCAGTCCTGCTGAGGTGATCTCGGATTTTGAGTCTGAGTTCCCTGCTTCCACTGCCCAACCAGGAGAAACATCATTCCTGTCCCTACCCTGTAAATACCCTGTGAGACTGTGTCTGTCTCAGTCAGGAAGCTTCTCCATGTGAACCTTGTGTTAATGAAATTGGTGACAGTTCTTTCAGACCAGCAGCTTTGACCACAGGAACACCAGACAGGGGTCAGCACGGAATGTTCTGCAGTTACTGCAGGAGAAGGACTGGATGGACACAGTGGACTGGTTCCCTGAGCAGACAGCCCAGGCCATCTGGCAGAATGCCTCATCACCAGATCTCACCAACAGGCATCAAGACCTCACCTGTCTGACGGCGAGAGGGCCCCTCCCAGTCTGATCCTTGCTGCATGCCCGGAGATCACTCCCACAGCGCGCTGCCCCGAGATTACTGCCGTGGAGACGAGAGGGCCCCTCCCAGTCTGATCCTTGCTGCATGCCCGGAGATCACTCCCACAGCGCGCTGCCCCGAGATTACTGCAGTGGTGACGAGAGGGGCCCTCCCAGTCTGATCCTTGCTGCATGCCCGGAGATCACTCCCACAGCGCGCTGCCCCGAGATTACTGCAGTGGAGACGAGAGGGGCCCTCCCAGTCTGATCCTTGCTGCATGCCCGGAGATCACTCCCACAGCGCGCTGTCCCGAGATTACTGTCGTGGAGACGAGAGGGCCCCTCCCAGTCTGATCCTTGCTGCATGCCCGGAGATCACTCCCACAGGGCGCTGCCCCGAGATTACTGCAGTGGAGACGAGAGGGCCCCTCCCAGTCTGATCCTTGCTGCATGCCCGGAGATCACTCCCACAGCGCGCTGTCCCGAGATTACTGTCGTGGAGACGAGAGGGCCCCTCCCAGTCTGATCCTTGCTGCATGCCCGGAGATCACTCCCACAGCGCGCTGCCCCGAGATTACTGCAGTGGAGACGAGAGGGGCCCTCCCAGTCTGATCCTTGCTGCATGCCCGGAGATCACTCCCACAGCGCGCTGTCCCGAGATTACTGTCGTGGAGACGAGAGGGCCCCTCCCAGTCTGATCCTTGCTGCATGCCCGGAGATCACTCCCACAGCGCGCTGCCCCGAGATTACTGCAGTGGAGACGAGAGGGGCCCTCCCAGTCTGCTCCTTGCTGCATGCCCGGAGATCACTCCCACAGCGCGCTGTCCCGAGATTACTGTCGTGGAGACGAGACGGTCCCTCCCAGTCTGATCCTCGCTGCATGCCCGGAGATCACTCCCACAGCGCGCTGCCCCGAGATTACTGCAGTGGAGACGAGAGGGCCCCTCCCAGTCTGATCCTTGCTGCATGCCCGGAGATCACTCCCACAGCGCGATGCCCCGAGATTACTGCAGTGGAGAAGAGAGGGCCCTCCCAGTCTGATCCTTGCTGCATGCCCGGAGATCACTCCCAAAGCGCGCTGCCCCGAGATTACTGCAGTGGAGAAGAGAGGGCCCTCCCAGTCTGATCCTTGCTGCATGCCCGGAGATCACTCCCACAGCGCGCTGCCCCGAGATTACTGCAGTGGAGACGAGACGGTCACTCACCTCTTTGCGGACTGTGGGCTGGCGAAGATCTGTGGAGAAAGATGCAAGGGCCTGTGCCACAGCAGCTGCGTGACAGAAGGCTCACTGATCCTCCGGCTGTTCCCAGGACGCGCAGGAAAACGGACAGCGAGTGCTGCTGGAAGATCATCAACTCGGGGAAAGACGCTCGAAACTTGTTGGCCTGCCATCACACCGAGATGTCCCGAGAGCAGCGGTTCCCAACCTGCGGTCCACGGTTACTGGTATTGGTCTTTGGCATTAAAAAAAATGTTTGGGAACCCCTGCTGTACAGGAATGCTGCCGACTGGCTCATTCCAGACTACAGGGACACCATTGGAACTACAGGGATCCTCTACACTGGACAGGGAGTGGCCGGGTTGGCTGAGGAAGCCTCACAGTTATTGTAGTAGTGAACCACTCCAGGGGGACACATGGCTTCTCCTTTCAGCGCAGGACTTCAATCGTCTTCCAGGGGAAGGTCATTCTGACCGCAGAGATGAGGCCTTTGGAGATTCAGCTGAAGTTTTTGTCGCTCTAGGTTTTTAAGAGATGGGGTTGCTGGCCATATGGCCAATCCTCCTCCGCTCGTAGCCGGGCTTAGACAGTCCATGGCCGCGTTTTCTTATCTGTTGCCCGTTTAATGTGTTTTTGATCCCACACTAAACATAGAAACGGTCAGAATTTCCACTGAACACATCCGGCAAAACCATGTTGATACCCTGAGCAAACACGAGGAAATCTGCTGATGCTGGAAATTCAAACAACACGCACAAAATGCTGGTGGAACACAGCAGGCCAGGCAGCATCTATAAAGAGAAGCACTGTTGATGTTTCGGGCCGAGCCCCTTCATCACGACTAACTGTAAGGAGAGATAGTAAGAGATTTGAAAGTAGTGGGGGGGAGGGGAAAATGCGAAATGATAGGAGAAGACCGGATGGGGTGGGATGAAGCTAAGAGCTGGAAAGGTGATTGGCAAAAGGGATACAGAGCTGGAGAAGGGAAAGGATCATGGGACGGGAGGCCTTGGGAGAAAGAAAGGGGGAGGGGATCACCAGAGGGAGATGGAGAACAGGCAGAGTGATGGTCAGAGACCGATAAAAAAACAAACAACTAAATATGTCAGGGATGGGGTAAGAAGGGGAGGAGGGGCATTAACGGAAGTGAGAGAAGTCAATGTTCATGCCATCAGGTTGGAGGCTACCCAGGTGTTGTTCCTCCAACCTGACAGCTTCATCTTGACAGTAGAGGAATCCATGGATAGACATATCAGAATGGGAATGGGACGTGGAATTAAAATGTGTGGCCACTGGGAGATCCTGCTTTCTCTGGCGGACAGAGCGTAGGTGTTCAGCGAAACGGTCTCCCAGTCTGCGTCTGGTCTCACCAATATATAAAAGGCCACACCGGGAGCACCGGACGCGGTATACCACACCAGCTGTCCTGATGAAGGGGCTCGGCCCGAACCGTCGACAGTGCTTCTCCCTACAGATGCTGCTTGGCCTGCTGTGTTCCACCAGCATTGTGTGTGTGTTGTTTGATTCCCCGAGTCTGCAGCGCGCGTAGTGGACAATCGCGGTACTGCATGGGGATCAGCAGCTCCCGGAACGCGAAAGCATTCGGAATCAGGAAGTGCTGGGAGTTAACATGGCTTCGAAAGGAGAGACCGAGAGTTTGAGCGAGGAGGTAATTTGTCCCGTCTGCCTGGATTTCTTCACCGATCCGGTTATACTGGAGTGCGGACACAACTTCTGTCGCTCTTATATCACACGGTGTTGGGAAAGGGAGGAGAGAAACTCCTGCCCGGAATGTAGAGAGGAGTTTACTGACCGCACCCTCAGGGTGAATCGGGCCTTAGCAAATCTGACACAAAAAGTTCGAAATCTAAACCTGAATCCGAAAGGGAAGGAAAGTAAACGTCACTGCGAGGAACATGAGGAAGAACTGAAGCTGTTTTGTGAAACGGACAAGACACTGATCTGTGTGATCTGTGCAGTGGCGGAGGAACACAGAGAACACCGCTTCAAGCCGATTAAAGAAGCTGTTAAAATCTACAAGGTAAAACTAACGTTAGTTAAATACTTAAAATATTTCCTTTGTCCTACATATCATCACACGAGCCTCTATAACTAACACATCATTCTCTGCAACTTCCGCCTTCTCCAACGGGATTCTAGCATCTCTCCGTCCCACAGCCCACCTCCTCATCCCGCAACTCTGCGCTCTCTATACGGATCGCGCTCTACGTACTGTATCGCCTTGATCCACTCGCTCCTCTCCACTGATCTCTCTCCTGGCACTGACACCTGCAAGCGGGACAAGTGCTACACCTGACTCCTAACCTCCTCCCTCGTCACCATTCAGGGCCACAAAAGCCCAATTCCTCCCGTTTGTTCCATGGTCGATTGTCCTCTCGAATTAGATTCCTTCTTCTCCAGCTCTTTACCTCTTCCAGCTGTCCCCTCTCAGCTTCTCACTTCATCACCCTCCTCCACGTTCCCCCTCACGTTGTCTCACCCGTCACCTGTCAGCTGGTTCTCATCCCCAACTTTTTTATTCTGGCTTCTGTCCCGTTCCTTCCCACTCCCAAAGAAGGGTCTCATCACGAAACACCGACTGTTTATTTCCCCTGAATAGATGCTGCCTAACTCACTGAGTTCCTCCGGCATTTTGTGTGATAATCGGGTTTGATCACCTGTTTCTTTTGATGCATCTTTGTTTCTATTTCCTTCACTCTCTGACTTCCAGGATCAGCTAAAATCTTCCTTAGGCTCTCTCACAAAAAATAAATCAGACTTCCAGGAAAAGGAGCAGCAACAGAAAGAGAAGATTTCCGGAGTTCTGGTGAGGCTTCCTGAGCGGAATTTCTGATATTACTGTCGAGTTTTGCTCCCTTTAATGCAGAATTTCCGAGTATCGCAGCTCCAGTGACCTGGGTTCGATCCTGACCTCTGCTGCTGTCTGTGTGGAGTTTGCATGCTCCCCCTGTGACCACGAGAGACTCTGACACATCCCAAGGACATGCCGGATGAATGGCTAATTACCGTTAACCCTGTAAAGGTGGGGAGGGTGTGTGTGAATCAGATGGGAGTTTATGTGTCAATAAGTGAGAATAGGTTTCAGGAAAACGTGAGGGAATGGTGTTGACGGGAATGCTCTCAGAAGTAGCATGGACTCTAATAGATCGAACTTAAAGACAAAAGTAAACAGAGCACAGCAATGCAGTATATTAATCTTCACCTGTCATTCAACAGGAACAGTCACACCGCCTTCAGTCCCACATCACATCCCAGTTTGCTGAACTGCGCCAGATTATCACTGAGAAAGAGCAGAGCTTACTCAGGGATCTCAGGGAAGAAGAGAAGAGGATTCTGAATCCGATGGAGAAAAATCTTCTAGCTCTTCAAGAGAATATAAGGATTATTCAGGAGGAAATCTCAAAGTTAAAGGAACAGATGGATCAAAAAGACAGTGTGATATTTCTCAAGGTGAGGGATTCTATTTCAATTTGTTTCTGACAAAGGGCACTGAATGAACAGTGGTATATTTGAAATAAACACAGCACAGCGGCCAATTCTAACAAATCAATTGTCGCTGCTGGTGACCTCACACAAGTTGTTATACCTGCATGATGCATCCTCCCATCACTCCAATAATGACATTTCAAAATGTCCAAGATACGCTTTCAGTCCTTCATTGGCAAAATACAATCTGGAAACGATGAAACTTCAGGGTAATTCATTGTAAATTAAGCTGCAACACAGCAGTCAAGAACAGAATGACATCCGCCTGTCCCCAGCTCAAAACTGCCCAGAACAAAGTACAGATACGTAACTTTTTCCCTTCGCTTTTACCACGTCCCCACTCACGTGATGAATTACCATAATAAACACCTAACACAGAATACAATGCAGACGGAAAACAGATGTGTTGCTCCTACACACAGCATTTACAAATGGCAGTAAACTGTTTCTCACCAGACAATTGATGCATCTATTCAGTGTTGTTGATGTCCCATAATAATAAGATTATTAAGGGATTGTACACACTGGAGGCAGGAAGCATGTTCCCGCTGATGGGTGAGTCCAGAACAAGAGGCCACAGTTTAAGAATAAGGTGTAGGCCATTTAGAACAGTGATGCAGAAAATCTTTTTCACCCAGAGAGTGGTGGATATGTGGAATGCTCTGCCCCAGAAGGCAGTGGAGGCCAAGTCTCTGGATGTTATCAAGAGAGAGTTAGATAGAGCTGTTACAGATCGTGGGGTCAAGGGATATGGGGAGAGGGCAGGAACGGGATATTGATTGCGTATGATCAGCCATGATCACAGTGAATGGCGGTGTTGGCTAGAAGGGCCGAATGGCCTACCCCTGCACCAATTGTCTATTGTCCCAAAACTGGACTTCCACAACTTCTGTACATCCCAGGACAGAATGCAAATTTCTCTGAAATTATTTACTCTGATCATAACACAGAGCTGCTGACTGTGTCCTTAATTCTACATTAAATATCCTCTAAAACTCTCATTAACTCCCATTTCCAGTCACAGGCTGTGAGTGTGTCTGGTGCGGTGGGTGTGAGGGTCTCTTTGTCAATCAGTGAGAACAAAGAATTTGACCCACACATCAGACTTATCTTTTGTATCCGGTTTCCGTCAGATTAGGGAAACTATTATTGTCTCTTCACTTTTACAGATAATATTCAAATGAACGTTCAATCGTTCAAAACATAACCAGGCCATTCGGCCCATTTTCTCCTCTCAATTTCCCTGCTTCACAATCCTCCTGCCACCTACTCACCACAACCAGCAACAGTGCCCCGAACTCCCTGGTCCCTCACGTGTTTATCCAGCCTCCCCATTACATTCAATCTCTGCTGTTCCATTTCAGCCACTCCTGTGGCAGCGAGTTCCACATCCTCTTCACAAAATTTCTTGTGGAATTTGTAAAAATCCATCTGGAATTACATCTCCCCACAAGTCTCTCCATAAATAGAGGTACTTCCTCCACCCGCACACAATCACATACATCACTGATCTTAAATTCCTCCATCCTATCACACAAACGTCATATCCAGATGATAATGCACAGCCTGTCCTGTCTTCCCTGTAAGTTTCATCCTCTCAGTAATGGTCTGACATTCAGAAACATTCCCTATAATTTACCCCGTGGTTCTGTATTGTCCGTGTGTATGAGTGATTGTGGGAGTGGGAATTTTCAACACCTTGTAATGATTTGGATGTAATTCAGGATGTGGACAGAAACTCCAAGTCTAATCGGATTTGTGTTTTATTTATTTCAGGAGGAAGCTCGTCAGAACAGAAGGTAGGACAGGCTCTTCACTGAAACCTTGAATGGATTTGTTAAATAGTTCAGAATAGCAATTTATAAGCAGCAGTTTAATATTCACAGGATTAATGACGATGTCCAGGAATTGTCAGTGACAGATGAGACCCTGCCGGTTGAAAAATTCGATCACCTCTATTTGTTGAACACAGTGCTGAGAGAAACGCTTGATGCTATTAATCGAGGTAAAACTTACAAAGATTCATTTCTCCTTGTTTATGAAGCTCAATTTAGTTCCAATTTGAGGTAAAGATTGTCTGTAATACTGGGCTGAAGGGGAACTGAAACTTATTCTACATCAACCCCACCGACTGGGAGGCATCACTGTCACATGGTCAGCTGGAGATGTCAGACCCCTGGACACACCAGCACAGGGTCACAATACAACCAATACACGGGACTGGCAGATGAACCACTGTATTCCAATCCCAGGCAAATGTACTAACACACCAGGACATGAGTTTGGATCTAACAGAGGAGCTGGGAATTTAATACTGACCTGATGATATTGTAGGGAATAAAAGCAGGTATCAGTGTGGTGACCGGGATTGTCAGAAAAATACACACGTCCTTCATGTGCCCTGTGAGTGCAGACTCTCACTGACACAGGTCTTCCCCCTTCCGGACCAGCATCTCTCACTGTTGTTAGAGGCAGAAGAGGGGAGTGGTCGTGATCGGGGACTGAATCGTCAGGGGAACAGACAGGAGAATCTATTGATGTGAACGGGACACCCGAATGGTATGTTGCCTCCTGGGTGCCAGGGTCAGGGATGCCTCGAATCGTGTCCGCAGCATTTTAGAGAGGGAGGGAAAAGAGCCAGATATCTTGGAAAATTTGTGACAATGACATTAGAAGTAAAAGCAAAGAGGTCCTGAAAATAGAATTTGGAGAGCTTGGTCGAAAGCTCAGAAGCAGCACCCCCAGGGTTGTAATTTCTGGATTGCTGCCTGTGCCACGTGCTGGTGAGGGTAGAAACAGGATAATTTAACAGATAAACATGGCTGAGAAGATGGTGCTGGGGACAGGGTTTCAGGTTCTTGGATCATTGGGATCTGTTCTGGTGGAGGAATGACCTGCTCAAAAGGGATGGGTCGCACCTCGACCCAAGCGAGAACAATATTCTCACAGAGAGGTTCTATAGAGCTATTGGGGAGGGTCTGAATTAATTTGGTGGCGGGGGGTGCTCGGGAACTGGAGTGAAGGGAGAGGACTGATGGTAAAATGCAAAGATAGCGTGCAGTCAGACTGTCAGATATGGCGGACAGATGAGAGGATAAAATTGCAGCCAGCAGGGTGAGTATCAGTGCATTAGGGATGCAGAATTAAGAAGGGTAGCAGATACAGTACACAAAGTGTTATATCTCAATACATGGAGTATGAGAAATAAGGTGGATGATCTTGTTGCACTATTACAGATTGTCAGGTATGATGTTGTGGCCATCACGGAAACGTGGCTGAAGGATGGTTGTAGTTGGGATCTGAATGTTCAAGGTTACACAATGTATCGGAGGAAGGAAGGAAGGCTGATGGGGTGGTGTGGCTCTGCTGGTAAATCAGCAGCAAGATGTGACATAAGATTGAAGATGTTGAATCTTGTGGGTTGAGGTAAGGAACTGCAAAAGTAAAAATGACACTGAGACTAGTCATATACAGGCCTCCCAACAGTCAATGGGTTGAGGCCCACAGATTACAACTGGAAACAGAAAAGGCTGATGAAAAGGACAATGTTATGATAATCATGGGAGATTTCAACATGCAGGGCAATTGGGAAAATCAGGTTGGTAAAGGATCTCAAGAGAGTGAGTTTGTTGAATGCAATGTGATGAACAGTTTGTTGTTGAGCCTACTTGGGGAACAGCTCTACTGGATTGGGTGTTATGTATTGAAGCAGAGGTGAGTAGTTAAAAGCAACCTCAGGAAGCAGTGCTCACAACATGACTGAGTTCAACTTGAAATTTGATAAGGAGAAAGTCAAGTCTGACATTGTAGTATTTCAGAGAAGTAAAAGAAATCACAGTGGTCTGAGAGAGGAGTTGGCCAAAGCAAATTGGAAGGAGATGCTGGCAGGGATGAAAGCAGAGCAGAAATGGTGTCAGTTTCTGGGAAAGTGAGGAAGGTGAAGGATAGATGTATTCAAATAATAAATAAATACTCAAATGGCAAAATAGTAAAACCGTGGCTGACAAGGGAAGACAAGTTAATGTAAAGGCAAAAGAGAGGGAATACAACTAAACAAAAATTAGTAGGAAGACAGAGGATTGGGAAGCTTTTAAATATCTACAGAGAGGAACTAAAAGGATGATCGGGTGTGAAAAAATAAACAAGAAATTGATTTGATTTGAATTGACTTTATTACTTCCATCCTTCATATACATGAGGATTAAAAATCTTTACGTTACATCTCTGTCTAAATGTGCAATGTACAATTTATAGTAATTTATGATGAATTATATGTATAACATGCTGGTCAATATAACATAGAAATACAGATGTGTCAGCATGTGTTAAGCAGTCTGATGGCCTGGTTGAAGAAGCTGTCCCGGAGCCTGTTGCCCCTGGCTTTTATGCTGCGGTACCGTATCCCGGATGGTAGCAACTGGTACCGTTTGTGGTTGGGGTGATGCTGGTCTCCAATGATCCTTCAGGCCCTTTTTACACACCTACAAGTTAGCAAACTATATCAACTTGCTTTTCAAGTATTGTAAAAAAATAAAACAGAGATTAGAGTGGATATAGGACCGCTAGAAAATGAGGCCGGATATATAATAACGCGGGATAAAGAGATGGTAGATAAACCAAATATTTTGCACCAGTCTTCACCGTGGAAGACTCTAGCTCTGTGCCCGGTGTTGAAGGGTGTGAGGGAAGAGAAGTGAGTGCAGTTACTGTTACAAGGGAGAAGGTGCTCAAAAAGCTGAAAAACCTAAAGGTACATAAGTCACCTGGACCAGATGAACTGCACCTTAGTGTTCTGAAAGAGGCTGCGGTAGACATTTTGGAGGCATTTCAAACGATTTTTCAAAAATCATTGGACCCTGGCATGGTGCCAGAGGGCTGGAAAATGGCAAATGTCACTTAACTCTTTAAGTAAGGAGGAAGGCAGCAGAAAGGAAATTATAGACCAGTTAGCCTCACCTCTGTGGTTTGGAAGAAATTGGAGATCAATTTTTATGTATGAGGTGATCAAATACTTGGTGACACTGGACAAGATAGGACAAGTCAGCATGGCTTTGTTAAGGGAATATCCTGCCTGACAAACCTCTTAGGATTGTTTGAGGAGATTACAAGCAGGATCGATAAAGGGGATGTAGTGCATGTTGTATATTTGGAATCTCGGAAGGCCTTTGACAAGGTGCCACACATGAAGGTGGTAACCAGGTTAAGAGGCCATGGTATTACAGAAAAGTTACAGGCATGGTTAGAACACTGGCTCATTGGTAGGAAACCGCGAATGAGAGTAAAGGGATCCTTTTCTGGTTGGCTGCCACTGACTCGTGTTCCACAGGGGTCAGTGTTAGAACAGCTTCATTTTATGCCGTATATCAAGATCTAGATGATGGAATGAACCATAACATATAGGAGCAGAAATAGGCCATTCGGCCCATCGAGTCTGCTCCACCATTCAGTCATGGGCAGATCCAATTCTTCCAGTCATCCCCACTCCCCTGCTTTCACCCATTCCCTTTGATGCCCTGGCTAATCAAGAACCTATCTATCTCTGCCTTAAATATGACTTGGCCTTAACAGCCACTTGTGGCAACAAATTCCACAGATTTTCCACACACTGACTAAAGTAATTTCTCCGCATCTCAGTTCTAAAAGGACGTCCTTCAATCCTGAATTCATACTCTCTTGTCCCATAGAAGATGGCTTTGTTTCCAAGTTTGCAGAAGATACGAAGATTGGTGGAGGGGCCGGTTGTGTTGAGGAAACAGTTAGGCTGCACAAGGACTTGAATGAGGAGAATGGGAAAGAAAGTGGCAAATGATATACAATGTTGGAAAATGCATGGTCATGCACATTGGTTGTAGAAATAATGTGCAGATTTTTTTTTCAAATGGGGAGAAAACCCAAAAAGCTGAGATGAAAATGGACTTAGCAGTCATTCTGCAGAACACCCTAAAGGTTAACTTGCAGGTAGAGTCAGTGGTGAGGAAGGCAAATCCAATGTTAGCATTCAATTGAAGGGGTTTAGATAGCATTCAATTCAAGAGCAGGGATGTGATTCTGAGGCTTTATAAGGCAGTGGTGAAGCCTCACCTTGAGTATTGTGAACAATTTTGGGCTCCTCATCTAAGAAAAGGTGTGCTGGCATTGCAGAAGGTTCATTTCATAAGGACGATTCCAGGAATGAAAGGGTTATCATACGAGGAGCGTTTGATAGCTCTGTGTCTGTACTCGCTGGAATTTAGAAAGATGAGGGGGGATCTCATTGAAACCTTTCGAATGTTGAAAGTCCTAGACAGAGTAGATGTGGAAAGGATGTTTCCCATGGTGGTGGAGTTTAGGACAAGAGGGCACAGCCTCACGATAGAGGGGGGTCTATTTAAAACAGATGCGAAAAAATTTGAGCCAGCAGCTGGTGAATTTGTGTAACTTGTTGGGTGTATTTAAGGCAGAGCTTGATAGGTTCTAGATTGGACACAGCATCAAAGGTTACGGGGAGAAGACCAGGCTGAGGAGGGAAAAAAAGGATCAGCCATGATTAAATGGCGGAGCAGACTCGATGGGCAAATGGCCTAATTCTGCTCCTATGTCTTATGGTGATCAGACCACTACATTGAAGCATTGTGAGAATGAGCTCGGACACACCAACAAGCATTGACATGGGTCAAGATTTCATCTCGGGAGAAGCACACACAGCATAACCGGCCTGGCAAAGCTCCCTCACACCATACACAGGAAGGACTGGCAGATTGTAGTCAGAGCCTCAGCAATGTACGTTGTTATTTCCCTCAGTAACCTGGAAACCAATCTCTTCAGAGACAGTCATTTATTCATTTAAACAACTCAATCACGTATGACGCATTGTCACCACACACCAGACATGTGATGACACACTATAACATACAAATTCTTCAACGTGCACCACACTCTCCTTCAATGTGTATACACACCACACGGATATTTACCACAATCAACACACACACACACACACACACACACACACACACACACACACACACACACACACACACACACACACATATACTATCAGAGTGTGACACACGGCCACAGAAATAGGCACAAATTTCCATTTAGGATTGAAATCTGCCGTCCTTACCCAGTCTGTCTGTTCTGTGGCCCTGAGCTGCCTTCTGACGTGACGTCACATCAACACTTCACAGACAGACTCGGGGGTGAGATTCATCAGGAGGATGATCTGGGAGGGTTTGAGGAAATGTTGAACTCACGGCCCACTTCATCAATTTGCAAGACTAAGATGTCTTCTTGAGCATGGCCCATTTGTGTGTGTTTGCCCCCCCCCCCCATCCCTCTAACCATTTCCCATCTGTGTACCTGCCTAAATTTATTTTAAAATATTTTATTTTTACCTGTTTCTACAGTGTTTCAGGGCAAATTCCGTTTACCAACATCCCTCTCTGTGAGAATTTTTCCCGATAGACCACTGATAAAAATTTACCATCTCACTTTCAATCTGAGGCCTCTGGTTCTGTACTCCCATTTCTTGGAAAAAGAAACGTTATTTAAGCTCCTTATGAATGATTTACCTTGATAAGGGGTCATACCTGAACATCCTACACTACAGCTGAATAGCCCAAGCTTATCCACTCTCTGCTTTTAACCCAAGCCCCCAGTCCTGGTAACATCCTCCTGAATCCTCCTGTCCAGTGTAATTACATCCTCCCCATATTCGGGAACCGGAAATGCAGGCAATGCTCCAAGTGTGGTCTATCATCGACATCAAAGGCCTTGCTGAATTTCATGTGGACAGTGTGGAATAGGTTGATGAATACAGGACTGAAGGTGTTTTTTTAGATTGGGACAAGAAGGGCGGCGTGGGAGCTAAATTCTGAAGGAAGGCAGTTTTTTAAAAAAAAACATCGCGTACAAGAACGGCGAGACTGCGCCGGACAGCGCGGAGAGTTTAAAAAGATGACGACCCTATACAGCGGGCAGCGGAGTAGATGGCAGCAGAGTGTAGGGCTTTGGCTCAACGGGCTTAGGCGGTAACGGGAAGAGGCAAGAGCGAGGCACCGACTCTTTTTCTCCCCTTGGCAAATCGGCCCGATGGACGGGGGAACAGCAGGGCACATTAGCTAACGGTTTAAAAAGCTTGTGTGTTTGGTGAAGTAAGTGGGTGAGTAGACCTATCTTTCTTTGTTTCATTCCTGTAGAATTAGGTAGCATGTCTGCAGGGTTAGTGCTTTGTTCAGGGTGTCAGATGTGGGAATCCTGGGAGATCTCCAGCCTCCCTGATAGCCACATCTGCACCAGGTGAACCGAGATTCAGCTCCTCGGAGACCGTGTTAGGGATCTGGAGCTGCAGCTTGATGACCTACTGCTTATTAGAGAAAATGAAGAGGTGATAGACAGGAGCTACAGGGAGGTAGTCATCCCTAGGCTACAGGGGTCAGAAAACTGTGTGACTGTCGGGAGAGGGAAGGGAAATGCCCGGATAGTGGAGAGCACCCCTGTGGCTGCCCCCCTCAGCAACAAGTATATCGTTTCGGATGCTGTTGAGGGGGATGACCTGACAGGGGACAGCCACGGTGACCGGGTCTCTGGCACTGAGCCTGGCGCTGCTGTGCAGGAGGGAAGGAGGGAGAAGAAGAATGCGGTAGTCATAGGGGATTCCATAGTCAGGGGAACAGACAGGAGATTCTGTGAGCCTGCTAGAGATACCCGCATGGTGTGCTGCCTCCCAGGTGCCAGGGTACGGGATGTCTCGGATCGGGTCCAGAATATTCTGAAGGGAGAGAGCGAGCAGCAAGCTGTCTTGGTACATGTTGGTACCAATGACATAGAGAGGAAAAGGGAGAAGGGCCTGAAGAGAGATTTCCGGGAGTTAGGAATGAAGCTGAGAAGCAGGACCTCCAGGGTAGTAATCTCAGGATTGCTACCTGTGCCACGTGCTAGCGAGGGCAAGAGTAGTAGGATCAGGCAGATGAATGCGTGACTGAGAGACTGGTGCAAGGGGCAGGGCTTCAGATTCTTGGATCATTGGGATCTCTTCTGTGGGAAGTATTACCTGTTCAAAAAGGACGGGTTACACCTGAACCATAGCGGGAATGTTTAATAGAGCTGTTAGGGAGGGTTTAAACTAATTTTGGCAGGGGTATGGGAATCCGGAATGATAGAGTGGAGGAGGGGGAAAACAGAAATAAATCTAAGATAGCGAAGATAACACAGATATATTCCAAACAAGAAGAAATTTTTTCGAATGGAAAAAGGATGCGACCGTGGCTAACAAGAGAAGTCAAAACCAAAGTAAAAGCAAAGGAGAGGGCATTCAAGGAAGCAAAAATTATTGGGAGGATTGGGAGGTTTTTACAAGCTTACAAAAGGAAACTAAGAAGGCAATTAAGAGGAAAAATATGAACTATGAAAGGAAGCTAGCAAATAATATCAAAGAAGATACTAAAAGCTTTTTCAAGTTTATAAAGAGTAAAAAAAAACAGGTGAGAGTGGATGTAGGACCGATAGAAAATGATGCTGGAGAAATTGTAATGGGAGATAAGGAGATGGCTGAGGAACTGAACGAGTATTTTCATCTGTCCTCACTGAGGAAGATATCAGCAGTATACCGTACACTCAAGGGTGTCAGGGAAGAGAAGTGTGCGCAGTCACAATTACGACAGAGAAAGTACTCAGGAAGCTGAATAGTCTAAGGGTAGATAAATCTCCAGGACCAGATGGAATGCACCCTTGTGTTTTGAAGGAAGTAGCTGTAGAGATCGCGGAGGCATTAGCAATGATCTTTCAAAAGTCAATAGATTCTGGCATGGTTCCAGAGGAGTGGAAGATTGCAAATGCCACTCTGGTATTTAAGAAGGGGGCAAGGAAGCAAAAAGTGAATTATAGACCTGTTAGCTTGAGAAATGGTTGGGAAGTTTCTGGAGTCAATTGTCAAGGATGAGGTTACGGAGTACCTGGAGGCATATGACAAGATAGGACAAACTCAGCATGGTTTCCTTAAAGGAAAATCCTGCCTGACAAACCCATTGAAATTTTTTGAGGAGATTACAAGTAGGCTAGACAAGGGAGATGCAGTGGATGTTGTGCATTTGGATTTTCAGAAGGCCTTCGACAAGGTGCCACACATGAGGCTGCTAAACAAGATAAGAGCCCGTGGAATTACGGGAAAGTTACATATGTGGATAGAGTGTTGGCTGATTGGCAGGAAACAGAGAGTGGGAATAAAGGATTCCATTCTGGTTGTCTGCCGGTTACCAGTGGTGTTCCACAGGGGTCCTTGTTGGGGCCGCTTCTTTTTACGTTGTATATCAACGATTTGGATTATGGAACAGATGGCTTTGTGGCTAAGTTTGCTGATGATACAAAGATAGGTGGAGGGGATGGTAGTGCTGAGGAAACAGAGAGTCTGCAGGGAGACTTGGATAGATTAGGAGACTGGTCAAAGAAGTGGCAAATGAAATACAATGTTGAAAAGTGTATGGTCATGCACGTTGGTAGAAGAAATAAACGGGCAGACTATTATTTAAATGGAGAGAGAATTCAAAATTCTGAGATGCAACGGGACTTGGGAGTGCTCCTGCAGGATACCCTTAAGGTTAACCTCCAGGTTGAGTCGGTGGTGAAGAAGGCGAATGCAATGTTGGCATTCATTTCTAGAGGAATAGAGTATAGGAGCAGGGATGTGATGTTGAGGCTCTATAAGGCACTGGTAAGACCACACTTGGAATACTGTGCAGTTTCGGGCTCCTTATTTAACAAAGGATGTTCTGACATTGGAGATGGTTCAAAGAAGATTGACTAGAATGATTCCGGGAATGAGAGGGTTAACATATGAGGACCATTTGACCGCTCTTGGACTGAACTCCTTGGACTTTAGAAGAATGAGGGGGAACCATTCGAATCACAGAAACATTTCGAATGTTAAAAGGCATGGACAGAGTGGATGTGGCAAAGTTGTTTCCCATGGTGGGGGAGTTTAGTACAAGAGAGCATGACTTAAGGATTGAAGGGCGCCCATTCAGAACGGAGATGTGAAGAAATTTTTTTTAGCTAGAGGGTGGTGAATCTGTGAATTTCTTGTGGCAGTGGAGGCCAGGTCATTGGGTGTATTTAAGGCAGAGATTGATAGGTATGTGAGTAGTCAGGGCATCAAAGGTCATGGTGAGAAGGTGGGGAAGTGGGAATAAATGGGAGAATGGATCAGCTCATGATAAAATGGCGGAGCAGATTCGAAGGGCCGAATGGCCGGCTTCTGCTGCTTTGTCTTATGGTCTTATTTGAATGCACCAGTGTACGTAATAAGGATCTTGTAGCACAGGTTGGATTTGGCAGGTACAAACTTAGGCAGGTATGACTTTGGTCGAAGGAATAAAGGCAAAGACAATTCTGCAAACAGGGCGAAATTCAAAAATCAGAGGTGCAAAGGGACATGGGTGTCCTTGTGCAGGATTCCCTGAAGGTTAACTTGCAGTTTGTGTCAGTGGTAAGATTGGCAAACTCAATGTTTGCTTTCATTTCAAGAGCATTAGAGTACAAGAGCAAGGATGTAATTCTGAGGTTTTAATAAGGGATTGGTCAGACCACACTTGGAGTATTGTGAGCAGTTTTGGGTCCCTTCTATCGGAAAACATGTATTGGCATTGGAGGGGGTCCAGAAGATTCACAAGAATAATTCCGGGAATGAAACAGTTGACATATGAGGAGTGTTTGATGGTTCTGGGCCTGTACTCACCGGAGTTTAGAAGAATGGCTGATTTATTATCCCTCTCAACCCTATTCTCCCGCCTCCTCCCCATAACTTTTGAGACTCTGACTAATCAAGAAGTTTACTTATTAGCTTCTGCTTTAAAAATCAAACAGGAGAAAATCTGCAATGCTGGTAATCCAAGCTACACAGGTCCTGATCAAGGGTTTCGCCAGATCTCTCTGACACCTGTCTGGAGAGAGTTGATGTTGGGAGGATGTGGGTGGGTCGAGAACGGTAAGCACAGCCTCCGACTATAGGGATGTCCATTTAGGGCAGAGATGAGGAGGAATTCCTTTATCCACAGGATAGTGAATCTGCCACAGGCAACTGTGGAGGCCAAATAATTGAGTATATTTAAAGCAGAGTAACACACACAAATTGTTTGGGGAGGGAGGTCACGTGATGACGTGGGATCGAGACGCGGATATCCAGCTCTCCCGTAAAAAAACTAATAAATTAATGTTTAAGTGAAGAAAAGTTAGTAAATATTTCCTAAAAACTACGTCTAAACTACTCAGGATTTTCCTTAGATATGACTCCTAAACAAACAAAGAAGAAAACTATTACTTTGAAGATAGTACATGTTGAGCCGGCCACCATGAAGAAGCCTCGGACTCAGGTGCATCTCAATCCGGCGATACCGAACAGAAATCGCCCGCAGCATCAATGGTCTCCAAGAAGGAACAACAGGAACTGCGCGTGCGCGCAGGAAAGGGTATGTGCAAACATGAGCAAATTGAACTACAAATCCCAGCTACGATTGGAAGCGGAAGTAACAATGAACCCGCGGTAGATTCGGTTTCTGGAACATACAGATGAAGATGAGGAGGTAAAAGAAGAACAACAGGCAGAGATTGGAGGTGGAAGATATTCTGGACACATAAGAGTTCCTTCTTTGGTGCAAATAATGCATGAATTAAAAGAATAGAAAAATTAAAAATAATACAAGAAGATATTAAAAATATGAAGGCTATGTTTGATAAAATGTTGAAAAAATAGGAGAAAATGGACAACAAAGTTAAAAACCTGGAAGAAATAACGGGAGACACTATTGAGAGAGTGAAGAAAATGGAGGATAATACTCTTGCCTGGACATCAGAAAGAAAAAGACTGTTGGAAAAAAATAGACGTGCTTGAAAATTTTAGTAGACAAAATAATATTAAAATTGTTGGTCTTAAAAGAAGGGATAGAGGGAGAGGATCCAATAAAATTTTTTGAAAAATGGATCCCGGAAAATTTGGAAATGGAAGAGGGAACCCAGTTGCTTGAAATCGAAAGGGTCCACAGAGCTTTAAGATCAAAACCCACGACCAATCTTGATAAAATGCTTAAGATATCAAGATAAAGAAAAGATCCTGAAGGCGGCTGCCCAATATGACAGAAAGAAAAATTAGCCATTGATGATAGAAGGGAAAGCAGTTCTTTTCTATCCTGATATAACTTATGACCTTTTGAAGAGAAAGAAGAAATTTAAGCCAGCGAAAAATGTTTTATGGGAAAAGGGTTATAAATTTATATTGCGCCACCCAGCAACACTGATAATTTTTTTGGATGACGGAAAAAGAAGATTTTTTACTGATCAACGGGATGCAGAGGAGTTTGCACAAGAACTCCCTAATATTCACTACTCACAGTAAAGATTTAAAAGTGAAACAGATTAAAGATGAAGACAGGGACACTGAAGTGAGTTGATGGACATTAAGGACAGAAGAATATTTTAATATACTTTTAATTATATGATACAGGTAAAAATTTGAGAAATATTAATCGAGAGTAATGATATTATTTTTTCTTATATATACTTATTCATGTTACGGGGAGCTGGGTGAACTTCGGATCGATCGCTACAGGATTCACATGTGTAATCATGGCGTTTGCCATGACCCGCACAACGTAGGGGTGTAATGTTGTATTTTTTTTATTCACAAAATTAGCAGAGGTTTTATTTTTCTTTTATCTTTCTTTCTTTGCCTGGATGATCGGAGGGGAGACACATAGCAACATGGAGAATTTTAAAATAGTTCCCCAAGGTACTATGAGAGTTGAAATATTATGTATTATTATAGACTTGAGTAACCACGTTAAAAAATGACTAATTTTCTGATTTTTTTTATAAAGTATTAATGTTAATGGACTTAATGGACCGGTGAAAAGAAAAACAATTTTAACATACATTAAGAAAATGAAAATAGATATAGCTTTTATACAAGATACTCATTTAACAGAGATAGAACATCAGAAATTAAAGAGAGATTGGGTCGGAAATGTTATAGCAGCTTCATTTAATTCAAAAGTGAGGGGAGTTTCAATTTTCGTCAACAAAACTTTACCAATTAAAATACAAAATGAATTAATTGATTCTGCGGGAAGATATGTCATTATACATTGTCAAATCTTTTCAGAACTATGGACTCTTATGAATATTTATGCACCAAATGAAAACGATGTAACATTTATACAGGAGGCTTTTTTGAATCTGGCTGACGCACACGATAAAATATTAATAGGTGGAGAATTTAACTTTTGTCTAGACCCTGTTTTAGATAGGTCAACAAAGGTTGTTACAAAACCAAAAGTAGCAAAATTAACTTTATCATTGATGAAAGATTTAAATTTGATTGATAAATGGAGAAAAATTAACCTAAGAGAAAGAGATTATTCATTTTATTCAAATAGACATTAAACTTATTCAAGGATAGATTTTTTCTTACTATAAGCGAATATTCAAGACAGAGTGAAAAATATGGAATATAAAGCAAGAATATTGTTAGATCTTGATAATGACAATGATAATGATGGATAAGGAGGAATCAATTTACAGATGGAGATTTAATTCAATATTATTAAAACGTCAAGATTTTTGTGATTTTATGAAAAAACAATTCAAGTTTTTTTAGATGCAAACTCACATTCAGTTGATGATAAATTTATATTATGGGAAGCGATGAAGGCATATTTGAGAGGCCAGGTAGTAAGTTATACTTCTAAAATTTAGAAGGAATATATGGTAGAAATAGATCAATTGGAAAAAGAGATTACAAAATTAGAAAAAGAATCTCAAAGATATATGACAGAAGAAAAACAAAGACAACTTGTTAATAAGAAACTACAATATAATACAATTCAGACATACCGAACAGAAAAAAGCAATTATGAGAACTAAACAGAGATATTATGAACTAGGTGAAAGATCACATAAGATTCTTGCTTGGCAGTTAAAAACAGTCCAGGCTTCCAAAACGATAAATGCAATTAGAACAAGTGTAAATAAAATTATTTATAAACTTTTATAATCTTTTAAATTTTTTTATTCTGAATTGTATCAATCAGAATCGCAAAATGATATTGTTGAGATAGAAAGGTTTTTTTTTATCACAAATAACTCCCAAAATTAAATTTGGAAGAACAGAAGGGATTAGATGTGCCTTTTACATTAAAAGAGGCCGAAGAAGCTCTAGGATCACTTCAGAGTAATAAATCTCCAGGAGAAGATGGTTTTCCGCCTGAACTTTACAAAAAGTTTAAAGATTTATTAATTCCTCCTTTTATGGAGCTAATACACCAAGCGGAAAGAACGCATAAACTTCCAGAATCTTTTTCAACAGCTATTTTAATAGTATTGCCAAAAAAAGACAGACATCTTTTAAAACCAACATCATATAGACCTATTTCTTTGTTGAATACGGATTATAAAATAATAGCAACGATTAATACACATGGAGCAACAAGATTTATTAAAATAGACAATCGGCATTTAATGTAACTCGGTTACTTAGCATAATTCATTTGGCACAAAAGAGGGAAGAAATGAGTGTAGCAGTTTCTTTGGATGCAGAAAAAGCATTTGGTAGATTGGAATGGGATTTTTTATCTAAGGTATTGGAAAAATATGGATTAGGAGTATCTTTTATAAAATGGATTAAAACCTTAAATACTAACCCCAAAGCTAAAGTGGTGACAAATGGCCAAATTTCAACATAATTTCAGTTAACAAGATCAACTAGACAAGGTTGTCCATTATCACCTGCTTTACTTGTCTTGGCGATAGAACCATTCGCTGAATTAATTAGAACTGACTCAGATATTATGGGTTTCAGAGTTAATCTGGAGGAAAATAAGATTAGTTTATTTGCTGATGATGTTCTGATTTGTCTAACTAACCCATTACATTTGTTGCGTAAATTATCTTCTAGATTGGAAGAATATGGGAAAATATCAGGGTACAAAATAAATTGGGATAAAAGTGAAATTCTACCACTTACTAAAGGAGATTATAGTCAATGTCGATTAATAACTCTATTTAGATGGCCAATAAATGGTATAAAATATTTAGGTATAAGAGTTGATAATGATATAAAGAATTTATATAAATTAAATTATTTGCCATTATTGAAAAAAATTCAAGAAGATCTTGATAAATGGATGATGTTACCAATAACATTAATAGGTAGTCAATGCTGTAAAAATAAATATATTCCATAGATTACAATATTTATTCCAAACATTACCAATACAATTATCACAGAATTTTTTTCAAGAGATAAATAAATGTGTGAGGAAATTCCTTTGGAAAGGTAAGATGTCAAGAATATTGTTGGAAAAATTGACATGGAAATTTGACCGAGGAGGGATACAATTACCAAATTTTAAGGATTATTACAAAGCAAATCAACTTACATTTATTGCATCTTTTCTTGATGAAGATAAACCAGCATGGACGAGAATAGAATTAGACAAAATAGGAGAAAATATACCAGAATATTTTATATATAAATGGGAATCTAAATGGATACGGGAAAAGAAAGAATTTCCTATACTAAAACATTTGATTGATTTATGGAATAAGATAAATGTTGATGATGAGATAAAGAAATCTTTATTAGCAAAGAAACCTTTAATTCAAAATAAACTTATCCCTTTTACAATGGATAATCAACTTTTATATAACTTGAATTAATATAAAATATAACAGAACACTCTTTTCTGCTATTTCCAGATAAGGACTTATTGAAGAGGTAAACTGGGTCAAACAATGTTATTGCTGAAACCTAATGAAATAGTAACTTTAATTCATAAAGGAAAAATTTAAAACATTATTTCTGTTATGTATAATTTGGTTCAAAAACGGGCAATTAAACAAGGAATTCATAAGTCCAGACAAAAATGGGAAACTGATTTGAATATTAAAATTGATGAAACAAGTTAGTCAAGATTATGTCTTGACAGTATGACAAATACAATAAATGTTCGACTAAGATTAGTACAATATAACTTTTTACATCAAATATATATTACACCACAAAAAATAAATAGATTAAACTCAAATTTATCTAATCAATGTTTTCGATGTAATCAAGAAATTGGTACTTTTTTACACTCTACTTGCTCTTGTTCTAAAATTCAACCTTTTTGGACAAATGTAAGAGTTTTACTGGAACAATTTATTGGAATAGAAATTCCACACAATCCAATATTATTTTTACTACGCGATATTGAAGGGATAAAATCAAAATCCAAATTGAATAAACATAAAAAAAATCATAAAAATTGCATTTGCAGTAGCCAAAAAGGCTATTGCAGTTACTAGGAAATCGGATTCATACTTAAGTATAGATCGTCGGAAGAATGAAATTTTTAGTGCATTCCACTTGAAAAAATTACTTATAATTTAAGAGATAAATATGAAATATTTCTGAAAATTTGTCGCCCATATTTACAAAAAATAGGATTAAATATATAGGTGCTCCGAAGATAAAATGATTGGTTATCTGGGGGAAGAAATAAATATACATATTAAAGCAATTATGAACTCCATGGAGCATGGGGGGATCTTCCGATATCCAGGCATTCTTTCTTTCTTTCTTTATTTTTTCTTCTTTTTGTTTCTCTCGGGATGTTGGGGGGAGGGGGAAGGTTTTTTTTTCTTTCTGTAACCTATTTGAAAATTCAATTTAAAAAAAATTGTTGGGGTAACAGCAGGCCGGGAAGTTTCTATGTAAAAGAGTAAACAGTCGACGGTTCAGACTGAAACACTTCATCAAGACCTGTGTTGCTTAAGGGTTCCTGCAAATTCATCCCCTGTTCTAATGAGGGGCTGTGGGGGATGGGGTTGTGGGAAAGGGGACAAAGTCATCCTCATCTGCCATCTTTGCCAACACTTGCTTCTCATTACGTCTGCACACACAGTTCACCCACAGGCTTTCCACCCCTCCCCCTCCTGTTTCAATCTGCCATTCATCTCTCCCCTACTGGTTCCCATTATCACCTCCTTTACTGTCTCAAACCATCTCACTGCCCCACTTCACACTCGCAAATGAATGTGAACATTGTATGACGGGCCTGTTCCTGTGCTGTACTGCTCTATGTTCTCTGTTCCCAGTTCCGAAGAATGAGAGGAGATCTTATGGAAATACAAAATACTTTCAGGGTTCAACAGGCAGGAGTGAGGGAGGATCTTTCCCCGGTCTGAGGAGTCAAGGGCCAGGGGTCTCTCTGATCTCCGTCCAGCGTAAAACT
This sequence comes from Hemitrygon akajei, assembly GCF_048418815.1. Classification (NCBI taxonomy): domain Eukaryota; kingdom Metazoa; phylum Chordata; class Chondrichthyes; order Myliobatiformes; family Dasyatidae; genus Hemitrygon; species Hemitrygon akajei. The sequence goes on from NW_027331920.1 coordinate 6,204,020, forward strand.
CTTGGGGAGACATTAGTTGTCCATCCGCTTTTGTCGAATCAAAGGTTCGCTTCGGCCACCCGACCGCTCCTGCGGCCCAGCGGCCTTTCCCCCGATCCCCGGGGCCGCGCCGTCCGAGTCACCCCCCGATCCCCGGAGGCCCCGCCGCCCGAGACTCCCCCCGATCCCCGTGGCCGCGCAGTCCGAATCTGACCCCCGATCCCTGGGGCCGCGCCGTCCGAGTCTCCCCTCCCGATCCCCGTGGCCGCGCTGTCCGAGTCTGCCCCCCCCGATCCCCGGGGCCGCGTTGTCAGAGTCTTCCTCCCGATCCCCGGGGTCGCGCTGTCCGAGTCTCCCCCTGGGGAGATCCCTGGGGACTCTCTAATTCTCTGCTTCTCCCCCCAGTCTCTGTCACCCTGGATGTGGAAACGGCGAATCCATGGCTCGAGGTGTCTGAGGATCGGAAGAGTGTGAGATGTACCGAGACCCGGACGAATCTCCCTGACACCGGGAAGAGATTCACACACTGGGAATGTGTGCTGGGATCGGAGGGATTCACATCGGGGAGACATTACTGGGAGGTGGAGGTGGCGGGGAATCTGGACTGGTGGCTGGGAGTCGCCGCAGTGTCTGTGGAGAGAAAGGGAGATTTCAGTCTGAGTGCGGAGACAGGATTCTGGGTCATCGGGCGGTATTATGACGTGTTATATCGGTATTGTGACGTGTTCAGTGTTCTCCCCTCCCCCGAGTCCCGTTTCCGTGCCTGTCCCATCCCCGGGAGGGTGGGAGTTTATCTCAGTTACGAGTCCGGGACAGTTTCATTTTACAACGCGGAGACCAAGTCCCATCTCCACACCTTCACTGGGAATAAATTCACGGGGGAACTTTATCCTCTCTTCCGTACTGCGGTTGTGAACCAGTGGCTGAAAATCTGCTCCGGTTCCGCTCCGGGACTGTAAACGGGTCGGGTCCCGGGACCGGCGTCCGGAGTAAAGTCCCTGTAAATATAAATGTGCGGAGAGTGCAGCTAAATACGTGGCTAAGGAGATGGTGCAGGAGGGAGGGCTTCATGTTTCTGGACAATTGGGCTTTGTTCCCGGGACGTGGGGCCTGGTTTGCCCCTAAACTGGAGGGGGACTAACATCCTTGCGGGTAGATTTGCCAGTGCTGCTCGCGGGGGGGGGGGGGGGGAGTTAAAAAGATTTGCAGAGGGAGGGCAACAAGAGTGTTAGAGCAGATAGTGAGGTGGAGGAGGATGAAGGTTATGCGAGGACTGCATGTATAGACAGAAATCAAAGGTTTGTACATTAGGTTGTAAATTAATTTTCAGAGCTTTAGAAATTGTACAAAATAAAGATTTCCAAAAAGATTTTGATGACGAACATGACCGGAACATATGTGAAAAAGTGCCTACTTCAGTTTTACACCTATCGCAATAATTCTCCATGTTAGGAAATATTTTGGATAGTCTGTCCTTTGTTAAAGTGAACAATTTTAAATTGAATTAAACACTGATTGGCACATATTAAAGAAGAATTGACCATCTTCATTAACAAAGGTCACATTAATTTCTCTCTCCCAAACTTATTTAATTTTTAGTGATTAAGGGGATCTGTTTTTTTTTGCGGATTTATTTATTTTTATTATCATTTATTTTGTGATGGTCGATTGATGACTTTTGAAGAGTTAATTAGCAAATATTCTCTCTCTCATACAAATTTACTGCAATATCTTCAGGTTAGACATTTTTTTACAAAATTAATTATCGAATTCCCATATCTGCAAGAATCTGATATGTTGGATAGTATTTTGAATATGAATCCTTTAGTAAGAGGTTCCATTGGTAGAATTTATCATTTATTTTTAATATATTAATACAAAAAGGTAACCTCTCACCTAAGGTTTATACATGATAGAAATATTCGTTGTTTCAGACATGATAGAGGGGGAGGGATGAAAGGGGGAGGAGTGGCATTACTGGTCAGGGAAAATATCACAGCTGTGCATAGACAGGACAGCCCGGAGGGTTTGTCTACAGAGGTCATTTGGGTGGAGCTGAGGAACGGGAAAGGTGTGACCACACTAATAGGGGTGTATTATAGACCGCCCAATAGTCAGAGAGAATTGGAGGAGCAAATCTGTACAAAGATAGTAGACCGATGTAAGAAACAGGAAGTTGTAATAGTAGGGGATTTTAACTTTCCACATATTGACTGGAACTCCCAAACTGTAATAGGGCTAGATGGCTTGGAGTTTGTGAAATGTTTTCAGGGAAGTTTTCTAAATCAATATATAGAGGTACCTACGAGAGAGGATGCAATACTTGATCTCCTATTAGGAACCCAGACAGTCAGGTGACAGAAGTATGTGTAGGCGAACATTTTTGGTACAGTGACCATAATGTCATCAGTTTCAAGTTAATTATGGATAAGGAAAGGTCTGGTCCTCGAGATGAGGTTCTAAATAGCAGAAGGTCTAATTGTGTGGAAATGAAAAAAGATATAGCAAGAGTGGATTGGGATAAGTTTTTTTTTTCCTGACAAGGATGTGTTCAGTAAGTGGAAGGCCTCCAAATGTGAAATTTTGAGGGTGCAGAGTTTGCATTTTCCTGCCAGGATTAAAGACAAAGTTGACAGGCATAGAGAACCTTGGTTTTCAAGGGCTATTGGCGATCTGGTTAAGAAAAAGAGAGATGTGTATCGCAGGTAGAGGCAACAAAGAGCAAATGAGTTACTTAAAGAATATAGAAAACGTAAGAAAATACTAAAGAAGGAAATCAGGAAGGAAAAAAAGAAGATATGAGGTGGCTTTGGCAGATAATGTGAAGGAGAACCTGAAGGGTTCTACAAGTATATTAAGAGTAAAAGGATAGTAAGGGACAAAATTGTTCCCCAGGCTCCAATAGTAAACCAGGTAACTATGTCCATTTTCCTACGCTTTACCATAAGCCCCTAATTCTTAACACTACCAACCCTTTGGCTTCTAATTTTCTAAGTTGAAGGTCTATATCCACAGCTTAACATTTAACAGCTTTTGGTGCTAAACAGTCAATCCCATCATTTCCCTCAACAGTGTGATGTGCAGACATATAAATCAAACTTTATATCTGAAATACCGTTTGACGAGTTTCCAACAGTCAATCTGACCTACTGCCAGAATGACCTGTTTAAGACTCATCAAAACCGAAATGTATTCTGAGCAAATTACAAGGACCAATTTCCTCCACCCACTGTAAGCATATACTGTTGGGAAAGAATTCTGCTTCCTATGCTGATAAATGGCTATAAGTCATTTCTTTATCATTACCTGCAATTCAGGCACACAAAAACAGCCACACCAACATCCCCAGTTAACTTATCTTTTGATTTTTGATTCATCTGTAAAAATTGTTACTGTATGATAAAAACTTTCATTAATATACTGATGAACCAACAGACTCTCAGGCAGAACCGAATCCGATCGTGTAACCTAAAACTGAAGTCATTGGGAAAAAACAAGGTGGGGTTACAAAGAAAGCTACGGTGGGGCATATTGTATCATCAAATACATCCATATTCACAGCGTGGTAAGAACCCAGCCACCCAAAAGAAAAAAACACTCTTCTTGTGATGTCCCCAACCGTCCTTCAGCACACCTTTAACAGGATTATCATTTCCTTGCCCCAGCAAATTAATCCAGTATGTTGACATCAACTTGAACCTCTGTTACTTTGAGGGCAATTGTCCCATTGAAATCAGTAAAGCTAAAACTGGAGACAACATTACCGCACCAGAACACAATCTTAAAGCCTGTAATTGTATCACATGCAAACATTTTTAATTTGAAATGAAGCTGATCCATAAGCCACACAGACATAATCAAGAATAGATCAAATTAAACAAATATAATGCACAATAAGTAAATGCACAATTCAAATATTTTCACAAAAGAGAATTATATACAATTACAATTTCAAATATCACTCTTTCTTGGGGACACCTGACCTGCATTATTAATAAACTTCTTAAATTCATACAGAAATCTCTCCATCAGTGATACTGTCATTACTACAGTTGACTTCCAGCACATCAGGGTATTCACTGAAAAACATATTCCGACATTGTTTAACTTCTTCACTTTAATTATCTTGATTGTGAATTTCAGCAAATGACCCAGCCAGTAACACAACCTTCCCTGTTTCAGTAACAATCATTTTGCCCTCATTAATCAACACTGGAATATTATGATCCCCACAAATCCCACCATTTTCTAAATCATATCCCAAACAATTCCAAGTTTGATATCCCTTCCAATATTATCTTCATATAACCTCCAGTAAATCACCTACTTCCTCACCACGGCCTTTGCCCTTTTATTGTTAATAATGTCACTCGGAGACTGATGCACCATCACATAAAAACTCACATTTCTCCCAATTAGCTTCCTGTCCCGTTATAAATCCAAATCCAAACTCATAAAGACAGGAAGGCTGACTGATGTTCACATAGGCTAATCACCCTCTGAGTTCCCATTGGAGCGACAGGCACTACAGCCAATGGCAGCAGTGGTCTGTGTTACGTCTGAGCTACGATAGGCTGGAAGAAATCTGCCCATGATCAGCCCCTCCTCTTCCGCTCCATCTCCATGGTGGAGATCAGCGATTCGCTTCTGTCGGTGTCGCCGGCCTCGGCACACACAAGGACGGGTGTGATTCCCCTTCGCGCCTCGGTGGGTCTGTTTCGGTGACGTCTATGGTGGCTGACGAAACATGCTTTGACAGGGAGCGAGCGAGAAATGACTACAACTCCCAGAAGGCACCATTGATGACATGTGGTGTTGTTTAGTGGTAAGGTATAAAAGCAAAATGGAGGAAAATGTAATGCATTACGTTTTCTGTACTGTGTCGTGCCTTCAATGAATAAATTAAATTAAAAGAGAGATTCCAGCGAGAAATAGATAGAACATAAAACAATACATCACAGTACAGGCCCTTCAGCCCACAATGTAGTACCGACCCTTAAACTCTGCCTCCCTAAGCTGAAATGCCTCCATATATCTGTCTAGTAGTCTCTTAAACTTCACTAGTCTATCTGCCTCCACCACTGACTCGGGCAGTGCACTCCACGCACCAACCACTCTCTGAGTATAAAATCTTCCTCTAATACCCCCTTGAACTTCCCTCCCCTTACCTTAAAGCCGTGTCCTCTTGAATTAAGCAGTGGTGCCCTGGGGAAGAGGCGCTGGCTGTCCATCTATCTAATCCCCTTAATATCAACTATACCGCTATCATTTCTCCTCTCATCATCCCGCTCTCCAGAGAGTAAAGCCCTAGCTCCCTTAATCTATGATCATAATCCATACTCTCTAAACCAGGCAGCATTCTGGTAAATCTCCTCTGTACCCTTTCCAATGCTTCCACATCCTTCCTATAGTGAGGTGGCCAGAACTGGACAGAGTACTCCTTGTGTGGCCCAACCAGAGTTTTATAGAGCTGCATCATTACATCGCGACTCTTAAACTCTTAAATCCTTCGACTTATAAAAGCTAACACCCCATAAGCTTTCTTAACTACGCTGTCTACCTGTGAGGCAACTTTCAGGGATCTGTGGACATGTAGCCCCAGATCCCTCTGCTCCTCCACACTTTCAAGTATCCTGCCATTTACTTTGTATTCTGCCTTGGAGTTTGTCCTTCTATAGTGTACCACCTCACACTTCTTCAGGTTGAACTCTATCTGCCACTTCTCAGCCCACTCCTGCATCCTATCAATGTCTCTCTGCAATCTTTGACAATCCTCTTCACTATCCACAACACCACCAAACTTTGTGTCTTCTGCAAACTTGCCAACCCATCCTTCTACCCCCACATCCAGGTCGTTAATAGAAATCACGAAAATTAGGGATCTCAGAATTGATCCTTGTGGGACACCACTAGTCACAACCCTCCAATCCGAATGTACTCCCTCCACCACAACTCTCTGCTTTCTGCAGTCAAGCCAATTCTGAATCCACCTGGTCAAACATCCCTGGTTCCCATCCCTTCTGACTTTATGAATAAGCCTACCGTGTGTTCCCTTATCAAATGCATTATCAGATAGATAGATAGATAGATACTTTATTCATCCCCATGGGGAAATTCAACTTTTTTTCCAATGTCCCATACACTTGTTGTAGCAAAAACTCATTACATACAATACTTAACTCAGTAATAATATGATATGCATCTAAATCACTAACTCAAAAAGCATTAATAATAGCTTTAAAAAAAGTTCTTAAGTCCTGGCAGTTGAATTGTAAAGACTAATGGCATTGGGGAGTATTGAACTCTTCATCCTGTCTGAGGAGCATTGCATCGACAGTAACCTGTCGCTGAAACTGCTTCTCTGTCTCTGGATGGTGCTATGTAGAGGATGTTCAGGGTTTTCCATAATTGACCGTAGCCTACTCAGCGCCCTTCGCTCAGCTACCGATGTTAAACTCTCCAGTACTTTGCCCACGACAGAGCCCGCCTTCCTTATCAGCTTTTTAAGACGTGAGGCGTCCTTCTTCTTAATGCTTCCTCCCCAACACGCCACCACAAAGAAGAGGGCGCTCTCAACAACTGACCTATAGAACATCTTCAGCATCTCACTGCAGACATTGAATGACGCCAACCTTCTAAGGAAGTACAGTCGACTCTGTGCCTTCCTGCACAAGGCATCTGTGTTGGCAGTCCAGTCTAGCTTCTCGTCCAACTGTACTCCCAGATACTTGTAGGTCTTAACCTGCTCCACACATTCTCCATTAATGATCACTGGCTCCATATGAGGCCTTGATCTCCTAAAGTCGACCACCATCTCCTTGGTCTTGGTGACATTGAGACGCAGGTAGTTTGAGTTGCACCATATCACAAAGTCCTGTATCAGTTTCCTATACTCCTCCTCCTGTCCATTCCTGACACACCCCACTATGGCCGTGTCATCAGCGAACTTCTGCACATGGCAGGACTCCGAGTTATATTGGAAGTCAGATGTGTACAGGGTGAACAGGACCGGAGAGAGTACGGTTCCCTGTGGCGCTCCTGTGCTGCTGACCACTGTGTCAGACCTACAGTCTCCCAACCGCACATACTGAGGTCTATCTGTCAAGTAGTCCACTATCCAATCCACCATGTGAGAGTCTACTCCCATCTCCGTTAGTTTGTGCTTTAAGATCTTGGGCTGGATGGTGTTAAAGGCACTAGAGAAGTCAAGGAATGTAATCCTCACAGCACAACTGACCCCATCTAGGTGAGAGAGTGATTTGTGCAGCAAATACGTGATAGCATCCTCCACTCCCACCTTCTCCTTATACGCAAACTGAAGCGGATCCCGGGCGTGCCTGGTTTGTGGCCTCAGATTCTGTATTATCAGCCGCTCCATGGTCTTCATCACGTGCGTGAAATCCATGTAGATCACATCCACTGCGCGACCCTCATCTATATGATTGGGCACCTCTTAAAAGAACTCAATCAGGCTTGTTATACACGATCTGCCCTTCAAAAAGCCATGCTGACTGTCACTGATCAGACCATGATTCTCCAAATGCCAATAGATCCTATCTTTGTGAATCTTTTCCAACAGCTTTCCCACCACAGATGTAAGGCTCAATGGTCTATAATTATCCGGACTATCCCTACTACCCTTTTTGAACAAGGGGACAACATTCGCCTCCCTCCAATCCTCCGGTACCATTCCCGTGGACAATGAGGACATAATGATCCTAGTTAGAGGCTCAGCAATCTATTTCCTCGCCTCGGATGCAGAACTGGGAAGTGGCAGAGGGAGTTCAACACAGATGAAGAGATTCATTTCTGCAGGTCAAATTTGAACACAGAATATAATATTAATGGTAAGACTCTTGGCAGTGTGGAGGGTCAGAGAGATCTTGGGGTCCATGTCCATACGACACGCAAAGCTGCTGTAGAGGTTGGCAGTGTTGTTAGGAAGACGTCTGGTGAGATGGCCTTCATCAACCGTGAGATTGAGTTCAAGAGCTGTGAGGTGATATTGAAGCTATATTTCTCCTAACCTGTACATAAGTAATTGTACCCCAACACGGCAGGGCTGTGGGGTTAGTTGGACCCCACTTGGGAGTCCTGTGTTCAGTTCTGGTGGCCTCACTACAGGAAGGATGTGGATACTGTAGAGAGTGTAGAGTAGATTTACAGGTATGTTGCTCTTGGATTGGAGAGCATGCCTTATGAGAATAGATTGAGTGAACTTGGCCTTTCCTTCTTGGAGCGACGGAGGATGAGAGGTGACCTGATAGAGGTGAATAAGATGATGAGAGGCTTTGACCATGTGGATGGCCAGAGGCATTTTCCCAGGCTTGAAGTGACTAACATGAGGGGACGTAGTTTTAAGCTGCTTGGAAGTCGGTACCGAGGGAATGTCAGGGGTAGGTTTCTTACATAGAGAGTGGTGGGTGCATGGAATGGCCTGACTTGAAAACGTTCTTGAAAAGTTGCATTCAGTTCCGCTTAGCATTCTGTACAAAGGATGTTTTGAGCTGGAAGAGTGCAGAGCAGATTCATCATGATTGAGGGGGCTTGTGTTCATAAGTCCATAAGGTATAAGAACAGAATTAGTCCATTCAGCCCATTGAGTCAGCCACCTTTCCATCATGGCTGATCCCAGATCGCACTTAATTCCAGATATCTGACATCCCGCCTTATCCTTTGATACCCTGACTGATCAGGAAACGATCAACTTCCGCCTTGAATATACCCACACACTCGGCCTCTACCGCATTTCTTTGAGTTCCAGTGAACACAAGGTCAAAGCTGCCAAATGCTCCTCATTTTAACCCCTTCATTCCCGAAATAATCCTTCTGAACCTCCTCTGGACTCTCTCCAATGACAACACATTCTGTCTGAGATATGGGGCCCAACACTGTTGACAATACTCCAAGTGTGGCCTGACTAGTGTCTTATAAAGCCTCAGCATTCTCTCTTTGCTGATATTTTCATGGGGCGAGATTGGACTGTGTTGATCTACAGGGAGATCTTGGAATCCGAGTTCATAACTCCCAGATAGTGGTTCGATTGTCAGGCAGTTATGTTGCAGTTGTATAAATCTCTACTTCGCCGGCATCTGGAGAATTGCATTCGAATACAGGAATAATGCGGAGGTTTTGGATGGTGAGTGGAAGAGGCTTAACAGGATGCTGCCTGGATAAAGTGAGACCGGACAATCTCGGGTAATTTTCTCCGGAGTGGCAGAGGCTGAGGGAGGTCTGACAGACGTGTACAGGAATGTGAGAGGCACAGCCGGGATTTTTTCTCTAAGGAGGAAATGTCCAATGCCAGTGGGCATGCACTTCAGGAGAAAGGGGGAACACATCCTCATTGGTCCTTTTTGCACTATTGAAGTATTTTGTAATTTAGTGTAATTTTGTATCTTTTCTCTGCATAGCTGCTGCTGGAAAAAAAATAGAAAAGACAATGATGTTAAAAACTTGACTCAGAATGTTTAAAGAAGATTTGCGTTTCAAGTTTTGTTTTTCAATCCCATAGTGGTGGGTGTCTGGAGTGAATGTCAGGGATGGTGGAGGCAGATGCGAAAGAGGCTATTAGATACCACGTGAATGTGAGGAGAATGGAGGGATGTGTCCCTTGTGTAGGCGGAAGGGATTGGTTTAGTAAGGCATGAAGTGACCAGTTCAATTGGTTCAGAACAACACAGTGAGCAGAAGGGCCTGTTCAAGGACAAGTACAGCAAGCAGAGCAGGTAAACTGGATAAAGTGATCCCACTCAGAGAACAGACTGTGACGTCAGTGGATATATGCCGGCATCACAGTTCTCTCACCAAAGATACTTCACTGCTGGATAAAATGAAGTTTGTGATGTTATAACCGATGTGGTGAATTGTACTGCTCAGACATCTCATCCTACTGAGGAAATTAAAATTATTGTGAAAGCTGCAGAAAGGTATCTCGGTGTAACTGGTGTTTTGTGGGAAGCTCTAAATGAAGTTTTGTTGGCTGGGGTATCTGTATCCCAGTCTACTTGTCAACATACATAATAGGATTAAAATATTGCAATGAAATGCGAGAACTCTGTTTTATAATGGTCAAGACTTTAAGAAGTTCATTTCTGATTTTCTGTTACTTCGGATGTTATATCTGTTCAGGAAACCAGCACATTTTAAGTTTTTATTCTTGTGCAGGATTATATTGTCGTTAGGCTTGACAGGTTAGTTGGTAGAGGGGTGGTGTTGCCCGTTTTATAAGGAAAGTGGCAGGGTTGATGAACCGACACAACGTATTGGATTTGGCCCGGTACATCTCGGGTGGATCCCTCCCAAACATCGAGTACATCGGCATGAAACGCTATCATAGCAAAGCCGCATCCATCATCAGAGATGCTCACCACCCAGGCCAGGCTCTGCAACCAGGTAGAAGGTACAACAGCCGCAGGACTCGCACCAGGTTCAGGAACAGTTACTAAGCCTCAGCCACCAGGCTTTTATTATGTTATCGTATTACTCGGTGATTTGCAGTCGATTTTTAAGTAGGTGGTTTCGGGGTTCCTGGAGGCACATGATAGAATAGGCTATAGTCAGCATGGTTTGTCAGTGGAAAATCTTGCCTGAATTTTTTTTGGAATTCTTTGAAGAAATAACAATCAGGCTAGACGAAAGAGAAACAGAGGATGTTGTCTGCTTGGATTCTCAAAAGGCCTTTGACAAGGTGCCACACATGACGCTGCAAAACAAATTAGATAGATAGATAGATAGATAGATACTTTATTCATCCCCAAGGGGAAATTCAATGTTCCTCCAGTATGATATCACATAAACACAAGACAGACCAAGACTAACTGACCAAAAAAACCACATAATTATAACATACAGTTACAACAGTGCAAAGCAATACCATAATTTGATAAGAGCAGACCATGGGCACGGTAAAAAAAAGTCTCAAAGTCCCAGATAGCCCATCATCTCACGCAGATGGCAGAAGGAAGAAACCTCCAACGTGGCAAAAACTTCCCGATGCAGCCTCTGGAAGCACCCGAGCACAGCCAACTGTGAGTCCGTCCGAAAACTTCCGACAACTTCGTGCCTCCGACCAGCCCTCCGACACCGAGCACCGAGCACCATCTCTGCCGAGTGCTTCAACCCCGGCTCCGGCCACCAAGCAACAGGCAAAGCCGAGGATTCGGGGCCTTCCTCTCTGGAGATCTCTCCGATCGCTCAGTAGCAGCGTCAGCAGCACAGGCATGTCAGAAGTTTCGCCAGATGTTCCTCCGTGCTTCACACATCCGTCTCAATCAAATCAGGATTGTGCACGGCCCCTACTTACAGATAACGGATATTCCTTACTGGAGTGGCCGCTGCGCCCTGCGTCGTCGCGCCGCCATCTTGATGTTAGCACATGGTATTACACAAAAGCTGCTGGTATGTGGGAAGCATTGGCTGTTTGGCAGGTTGCGAAGCGTGGGAATAAAGGGAATAAAGGGAACCTTTTCTGATTGGCTGCCGGTAACTAGTGGTGTTCCACAGGGGGCTGTGTTGGGACCTCTTCTTTTTACATTATATGTCAATGGCTTGGATGGCAGAATTGAGTGATTTGTGGCCAAGTTTGCGGATGATACAAAGATAGGTGAAGGCGCAGATAGATTTGAGGAAGTAGAGAGGCTACAGAAGGTGTTAGGCTTATTAGAAGAAAGGGCAGATTGTAACAGATGGAATATATTGTCAAGAAGTGTATGGTCGTGTATTTTAGTAGAATAAATAAAAGGTAGACTATTTATTAGGTGATAGATTTTTTTTATAAATGAAGCGCAAAGGGTCTTGGGAGTCTTTCTTCAGGATTACATGAAGACTAATTTGCAGGTTGAGTCGGTGATGAGGAAGGCAAGTGCGGTGTTGGCATTCACCTCGAGAAGACTAGAATATAAAAGCGAGGAGAAAATGTTGAGACTTTATAAACAACTGGCGAGGCCTCACTTGGAGTATTGTGAGCAGTTTTGTGCCCCTTATCTTCGGAAGGATGGGCTGACGTTGGAGAGGGCTCACAGGATGTTCACATGAATGGTTCCTGGATTGATCCCCTTGTCGTATTAAGAGCCAATGTGGATCTTCATTTGGTTTTATCACGTGTAGAATCATCTGCTCTTATGATGGTCAATGTGACAAAAGCTCAATTTATGACGCAATCTATGACCTGCCTAGGAATTATGGACCTGCATTCCCAGATTCCTCCATTCTCCCATACTCCTCAATTGCCTACCATTCACTGTGCATGTCCTTCTCCGCTTGGTCTTCCCAAAGTGCAACACCTCAGCCTAATCTGCATTAAATTCCATCTGTCATTTTTAGAAATTCTTTCCAGCTGCTTAATTCATGCTGAAAGTTTTGATCACCTACTTCGCTACCTGCTCACGCTCTGAATTTAGATGTCATCTGCAAAACCAGTTTAGCAGAATACTATTGATATTGAGAAGTTTCTATATCCTGTCCCTTAAAACGTCTTCCAATAAGTTACCCACGACTGATGTCAGACGCACCTGTCTCTAATTTCCAGGCTTATTCTTCGAACTTTCCTTGATCAACGGAAGCTAATCTCCAGCACCTCACCCGTGGCTGAGGAGGTTTTAAATCCCTCTGCCAAGTTTCCTGCAATTTCCGCATTAGCCACCGACATGAACCGGGGAGGACACCCTATCTGGACCTGAGCATTCATCCACCATAATTTGTCGCAAGTCCGCAAACTCCCCTTTCCCCATAATCCGTATATGGTCCATGACCTCAGTGCTGTTCTGCCCCATTTCCTTTGTCCATGTGCCTATTTCTGAAGCACATACAGACACAAAACTTTTAAAATATCTTCCTCGTCTCTCTTGGAAGACTATTCTGATCGCCAATGGACACCATGTTTGTCCCTTGCAGTTCTCTTGCTCTTTCTACATCTTCAGAGACCCTTGGGATTCTCCTTCCCCTTGTCTGTTCGAGAAAACTCATGCCTCCTTTGATTCCTGCCGAATTCTCTGTGAAGTATTTCATGTTTTCTTATACCTCCCGAGTGACTCATTACATCCGAGCTGTCTATGCCTCTTTCGTTTTCTTAACCAGACCATCAATATGCCTCTAAAATCAAGATCCCTGAAGCTTTGGCCTTTATTCCAACAGGAACATATAAACTCCGCACTTTTCAATGTTTTCAACTTTGGAAGCATTGTAAGTCTACACCGGCCTGAACTCTGCTGATGACATCGAAATTGTAGTGTTTCCAAACAACAATTCGATTCCGAGGACCAGTTATATCAATCTTCACAATTATCTTGAAACTGATAGAATTATGATCACTAGAATTATGCCAATCCTGGTGGCATTCAGAAACTTGCTGATGTACTGTATCATATTATCATCCAGATCGTTGATATCGATGGTAAACAACAACGGACCCAGCACCGATCGCTGCGGCACTCCACTGGTCACAGGCCTTTATTCAGAGAGGAGACCATCTAATACCACACTCTGGCTTCTCACACAAAGCAAATGTGGCAGCGTCGGCGCATCTGAGGGTGTGACCAATCTCAGGTTGTTTCATTTATAGATAACTTAATAATGAATACACTTCAGAGTTTGAACTTTGTTCTTGTTATTTGTTAGGGTGGGGTAGCTATTTATGAACTGTTTGAAATCATTCTTGCTCTGGGATAATCTAATGTGCATGTGGAGAGTATCAGCGGGTTTGGGGTGCGCACGGATTCGGCAGTGCACATAGATTTGGAGGTGCTCACTGATATATGGGTGCGCACGGATTCGGCAGTGCACATAGATTTGGAGGTGCTCACTGATATCTGGGTACACACGGATTCGGCAGTGTACATAGATTTGGAGGTGCTCACTGATATCTGGGTACACACGGATTCGGCGTGTCTGCGGAATTGGTACTTTGACAGAACCCAAGATTGTTTCATTTTTGAATACTTCAATGATAAATGCACCTTCAACTTTCATCGCTATCAGTTTAAGGTGGAGGCCGCTATTTACTGAGCAGTTTGACATGATTATTGCTCTGAGATAATATTCCATGTAGGAGGGGTGTTACTGGGCTGAGGAGTGCGCTCAGATTTGGGGATAAGCGCAGATTCAGGGGTGTGTCAGCAAATATGGGGAATTAGGGGCTGTAGGTCGATTCGGGGTGTGACGAATCTCAAGGTTGTTTTATTCAAAGTTTCTTTACTGATGAATACAGTTTGAATTCTGAACTTTGTTCTTGCTGTGTTTGTCAGGTGGAGGCAGGCATTTTGTAAACGGTTTGTAATTGTTCTTGCTCTGGGGTAATCTAATGTGCAGGTGGGGTGTCAGCGTGTTGGGGCTGCACACTGATTTAGGGGTGCAGACCGATTTTGTGCACATAGGTTTTGGGGTGTCCCTAAACAGGGGTTGCACACTGTTTTGGGGTCGTCAGTGGATTTCACTGTGCACAGTGATGTGATAGATAGATAGATAGATAGATAGATAGATAGATAGATAGATAGATAGATAGATAGATAGATAGATAGATAGATAGATAGATAGATAGATCGATAGATACTTTATTCATCCCCATGGGGAAATTCAACATTTTTTCCAATGTCCCATACACTTGTTTTAGCAAAACTAATTACATACAATACTTATCTCAGTAAAAATATGATATGCATCTAAATCACTCTCTCAAAAAGCATTAATAAAAGCTTTTAAAAAGTTCTTAAGTAGTTTACTTAAATACATTAAAATACAATCAACCCCGGCTCTTTAACATATCTTACTCCTGGCGGTTGAATTGTAAAGCCTATGGCATTGGGGAGTATTGATCTCTTCATCCTGTCTGAGGAGCATTGCATCGATAGCAACCTGTCACTGAAGCTGCTTCTCTGTCTCTGGATGGTGCTATGTAGAGGATGTGTGGTGTGCATTGGGATTTAGGGGTGCATGTGGATTTTGGGATGCACACAGATCCAGATGAATATAAAGTAATAATGCACTCGCCACCAGTGGTGTTACCTGTGGGGCACCTGTCACCACTAACCCAGGTCGCTTCAAACAGTCCTTCTGGTCTTTTGGGGCCGTTCTGCTGTCTACAAACCCCTGTAACGGTGTGAGTGAAAACAAATAAAACTGTTTGGAATGACTGTGTCTAGAATCCTTATTTTTATGAGTTATAGACCAGCAGTGCAAGTTAAATGAAAGGATCGTTTTGATTAGCCAAGCTAGCCATTGTTTCACTGTGCGGTGTGTAAACGGTGAACTCCCAAGAACTGCGGAACTGGAGGGAAAAGGGCGTGAAACACTGGGGAAACTAAACCATGGACAGAACGAAGGGGAGTTACTAACCGGGCAAAGGGTCAAGGTTAGCGGAGAAATATCATTACCAACCTGTTCAGTCACAGTCTGTTTCGTTGCTGTACTGTGTCTGTAACTGACACAAACATGACAGGAACAACGGGGAAATGGGCCGGAGAGTTTGTTTCGATGCCGTTGTGTCCGTGACTGACTCGAATGTGGGAGATGCGGCAGGAGGATGGGCCGAAATGCCTCTTCCTGTGCTATAGTTTCTACTGATAATGGGATAGAATGGGTATCTTGATGGGCTGAAGCGTCTCTGCCAGTGTTACAGTTTCTGTGGACAATGGGATAAAACTAATAGGGAGATGGGCTGAAAGAGTGTTCCTGCGCAGTCTTGTCTGCGATTCACTGTAATGGGACAGAATCTCCAGGATGATGGGCCGAGTCGCCTTTCCTCTTCTCTCTCTCTCTCTCTCTCTCTCTCTCTCTCACACACACACACACACACACACACACACACACACACACACACACACACACACACACACACACACACACACACGTTTGTGTCTGACTCTAATGTGACATGAATAGCAGGATAATGGGCCTGACGGTCTATGTGGTGTTGTGTCTGTAGTTGACTCTCACAGCCAGGATGATGTACGATGGGTCTGTTTCTGAGTACAGAGTCCGCAGCTTTTAAAAATATTCATTATCACATACATACAAGATAGTTTACTTAAAAGTTCATACTGTTTATTAGCAAGCTTGCGTTGCTCAGTTGACCCACACAGACCTTGTGAAAATCTGCAAGTCAAGCGAGTACCCGAGTACAGAGTCCGCAGCTGTTAAAAATATTCCTTATCACACACACACTCTGATAAGGGACACTGTGCAGCTTCTCATGCAACAAGCACTTCTTTGTTCATACTTTATTCTCACAGCACGACTTGTCAGGCTGCCAATAACTCAGTTAGGCTTTAACCCTTTTCATCCTGCATATAATTTCCCAACGTTAGAGTCAGTCACAAACAGGGCAGCACATAGACTACCCTTCGGCCCGTCACCCTGTTGGTCCTCTCACGCGAGAGACAGTCAAAGAAACCGCAGTGCAGAAACAAACGCTTCGACCCATCAGCGTGTCGTTCCTGTCCCGTGAGAGTGAGCAAGGATGTTACATTTATAGATACTTTATCAACAAATACACTTCGAAGTTTGAACTTTGTTCTTGATATTTTTAAGGTGGGGTAGGTATTTGGGAAATGTTTGAAATGATTCTTGCTCTGGTATAATCTAATGTGCATTTGGGAGGTGTCAGTGGGTTTGGGGTGCGCACAGGTTTGGGAAAGTCTACAGACTTAGGGGTGTGGCAGCGAATGTGTGGGATTGGAGGGTGCAGGTCGATTTGAGGTGTGATGAATCTCAACGTTGTTTCATTCACAGATACTTTACTGATAAATACATTTTGAACTTCGAACTTTTTTCTTGCTACTTTTGTAAGGCTATTTTGTGAACTGTTTGATACTGTTCTTGCTCTGGATAATCTAATTTTCAGGCGGGGGTGTTAGCGGGGTTGGGCTGCACACGGATTTGACGGTGCACACTGATTTGTGGGATGCATTGGGATTCGGAGCTGCACATGGATTTTGTGATGGACACCGATCTAGGGATATGTTGGCTAATATGGGGGTATACACTGATATGGAGATGTGTGTACATTTATGGGTGTGTTGTCGAATAAGCGCGTATACTCGAATTTGATTGTCCGGACAGATATGATGTGTGGGTAGATTTGGGGGGGGGTGTCTGTAGATTTGGGGTCCACACGGATTGGAGTGTAATAAATCTCACGGTACTTTAATAAATACGGTTTGAAATTTGAACTTTGGTTTTGCTATTCTGTAAGGTGGAGGCAGCTAATTTGTGAACTGTTTGAAATGGTTTTTGCTCTGGGAAAATATCATGTGTATTTGGGGGTGTCACACCTCGCTATCAGGTGAGGGGTAGTGTACACGTCGAGGGTCACCAGTTGAAAATCAAACCGATATCAGTCCACACCAGCACGTTAGTGCAAGGGGGTTTTATTTAATGCAAGATGGAGAAAGTATAAAAGCTGCCAAAAAGTTCAACTGAAGAAAAGTATTTACAAAGAAACAAATGAAAACATTCTTATGTAGAAAAAAACTATAAATATACAGTGGCTTGCACCACAATAACAACTTTGTTTTATTTTTAACTTTCCCATATAACTATTCTCTAGACTCCAAAGGTGGTCACAGCCGAAGGGTGGTAGTGGGGACGAGTTCCCACTGCTAAACAAATGCTCTTCATGGCGCGCGTTTCAAACAGCTTCTGACAACCAGATCCGACTCCTGGCCTTCACGTGGCGGAGCTGTTCTCACTGACAGGAGAAGAGGCAAAGGAGGGCCACTGGCGCCTTGAAACCAGTTGCTCCGGGCTGATGGGGATCGTTAACCACGGATGATAGCTCATCTAGGAGAGGGAAAACTCCGATTTCAAACCTCCGCTGCCTTGCGGCTGTACCCGCTGACGGGAAAGGCTTTGGGAGTAAACTCCGAGGAGAAATCCCGGGTCGGAGCCCCGAAGGCGGCTGACTGCTGTACCCAGCACCGGCACGGCAGCTCCTGCGATGCGGCTGGCACCAAACTGTATCGACTTTCGTCGTTCCTTTGGACCTGTCATCAGCGTGGGGGGGGGGGGGGTCCCACTGCATGGGCATCAGACGGATCTCCATATCAACTCTGCCCTGGCTTGCGCCCTGGAGAGGCCACTCCCGGTGACTACCGGAGGCGCAGTACCCATGGTCGAATACGACCGACAGAGGCCACACATAGACCAACCGTCACATCCAACCTCTAAACCATCTCCAGCAAAGGCAGACTGAGGGTTTAACTCTGCCTCCGCCTGGCCGAGAAGGACCAGGAAATTCTACTGTTGGTCTGAGGGTCACGTGACCGAACAGTAATAACTTTTTTCGCACAACAAATGCCTCAGTTAAACTCATAGATCAGTGTCCACATGCTCAGTTGAATATAGAGTAATAATGCCCTCCCCACCAGCGGTGTCACCTGTGCAAGGTGTGGGTCACCTGACCCCACTAACCCAGTTATTATTTCAGGTCACCCCAGGCGGTCCCTCGGATCTGTGGGGGCCATTCTATTGTCTACAAACTGCGGTAACCGTGTGAGTGAAAATAAATGAAAGCATTAGAAATGACTGTGACTAGAATCATATTTTTTTCATTTATAGACCAGTAGAGCAGATTAACTGAAGGCCTGTGCCCCTTTTGTCTCTGCTGCGATGTTTATACCGGGTCATGTCGCCTTCGGACCAGCCTCGGCCTTCTCAGCCGATTCAGCCTGAGAAGTATCGGAGGACAGTGTTGAAGTCACTTCCTGATGACTCTGGCCATTTGGGGTTTGAAAAGACCAATCGATTGCTCAGAGATTGGTTCTACCGGCCGCTAATGAAGCTGGAGGTCGAAGAATACAGCAAGTCGTGCATTCGATCCATAAGACGGAAGAGACTGTCTACGCGGGCAGCTCCCTTGTCACATTTGCAGAGTGCAGGGCCTCTGGACCTGGTGTGTATGGATTTCCTGTTGATAGACCCCGATGCAGCAACGCGGCCAATGTATTAGTCATCACGGACCACTACACCAGATATGCGCAGGCTTTCCCTACCAAGGATCAGAGGGCGTCCACGGTGGCCAAATTTTCATGGGAGCGGTATTTCATTTATTATGGCCTCCCCAGGCTGATCCATAGTGATCAGGTTGGAATTCTGAGAGTAGGCTTATGAGCATACACTGCTACAACTGTACAAGTAAAGAAGCTACCGGGACTCGCCATGTTATCTGATGTCGGGCATGATCAGGAACAGTCAACATGGATTTGTGCGTGGAAGGTCATGTTTGACAAACCATATTGAACTTTTTGAAGAGGTTACGAGCAAACTTGACGATGGTAAAGCACTGGAATTTGTTTATATGGACTTCAGTAAGGCCTTTGACAAAGTTCCACATGGAAGGTTAGTTAGGAATGTTCAATCGTTAGGTATTAATATTGAAGTAGTAAAATGGATTCAGCAGTGGCTGGATGGGAGGTGCCAGAGACTAGTGGTGGATAACTGTTTGTCAGGTTGGAGGCCGGTGACTAGTGGTGTGCCTCAGGGATCTGTACTGGTTCCAATGTTGCTTGTCATATACGTTAATGATCTGGATGATGGGGTGGTAAATTGGATTAGTAAGTATGCAGATGATACTAAGATTGACGGCGTTATGGATAATGAAGTAGGTTTTCAAAACTTGCAGAGAGATTTAGGCCAGTTAGCAGAGTGATCTGAAAGATGGCAGGTCATCTTTCTGAAATCTGAAATGTCATCTGAAAGATGTCATTGGAGAGAGTCCAGAGGAGGTTCACAAGGATGATATTCGGAACGAAGGGGTTAAAATATGAGGAGCACTTGGCAGCTTTGACCCTGTGCTCACTGGAACTCAGAAAAATGCGGGGGCATCTCATTGAAACCTACCGAATGTTGAAAGGACTGGATAAGGTGGATGTGGAGGAAGTATTTCCTATGGTGGGGCACACCCACAAAGTTGAAGGGCCACCTTTTCAAACAGGGGTAAGCAGGATATATATTTTTTTTATTATTAGCCAGTGAGTAATGGATCTGTGGAATGCCCTGCCACAGACTGCGGCAGAGGCCAAGCGTGTGGGTATATTCAAGGTGGAATGTGATCATTTCCTAATCAGTCAAGTCATCAAAGGATATGGCGATAAAGCAGGTGTATGGGGTTGAGTGCCATCCGGGATCAGCCATGATGGAAAGGCGGCAGACTCGATGGGCTGAATGGCCTGAGTCTGTCCCTATCACTGAAGGTCTCTGGACACAAGCCCCCTCATTCATGATGAACCTCCTCTGCTGTCTTCCAGCACAAAACATCCTTTGTATAGAATGCTCAGCAGAACTGAATGCAACTTGTCAAGAATGTTGGCAAGTCAGGCAACATCTATTGAGGGGAATAGAGACGATGTTTGGGACAGAACCCCTCCCTTACGGCTCTGGCACAGGCCCTTCGGCCCAACCTTTCCAACCTGTCCCGGTGTCTATTTAAACTAATCCCTTTGCCTGCCCTTGATTTAGAACATATAAATGTACAGCACATTGTGGCCCCTCGAGCCACAATGTTGGGCCGACCATGTAACCTACTCCAGAAACTGCCTGGGCTCTTCATTTAATATCGAACTCAAACAGTGAACAGACACAACACAGCCTCAGATATGAATTTAAAGGGCGGGTGTTGCAACAGTTTGAGCTTCATACCAGGAGCCAGGGAGCAAGCAGGGTGTCACAAACGGAGGAATGTGGGAGTTTTGTATGTCTGAGCCCAGCTGTGTGTGTTTGTGTATCAGAATCAGGTTTAATATCACTGGCATGTGTGGTGGAGTTTGTTGTTTTGTGACAGCAGGACATTGAAATGCATAGTAATAAAAATTATAAATTACAGTAAGTATGTATAAAATTAAATTTAAATGTTAGTGCAAAATGAGAGGGAAAATACTGAGGAAGTGTTTGTCGGTTCATTGTCCATTCAGAAATTTGATGGTGGAGGGAAGAAGCTGTTCCTAAACCAGTGAGTGTGTCTCCAGGGTCCTGTACATCCTCCTTGCTGGTAGCAATGAGACGAAGGCATGTCCTGGGTGATGGGGGTCCTTAATGATGGATGCCACCTTTTTGTGGCATCATCTTTTGAATGTGTCCTGGATGCTGTGGAGTCCAGTGCCCATGAAGGAGCTGGCTGAGTTTACAACTTTCTGCAGCATTTTCCGATCCTGTGCAGTGGCCTCTCCATACCAGGCCGTGATGCAACCAGTTAGAATGCTCTCCACAGTACATCTGTAGAAATTTGCAAGTGTCTTTAGTGACAGACCGATTCCCCTCAATCTCCGAATGAAATATAGCCGATGCTGTGCCTTCATTGTAACTGCATCAATATGTTGGGCCCAGGATAGTTCCTCAGAGATGTTGACAGGCAGGAAATGGAAACTGCTCACCCTTTTCACTTCTGATCCCAGGATGAGTGTGTATTCCTTCGACTTCCCCTTCCTGAATCCACAATCAATTCCTTTGTCTTCATGATATTGAGTGCAAGGTTGTTGCTGAGTCACCACTCAACTTGCTGATCTATCTCACTCCTGTACTCCTCCTCATCACCATCTGATATTCCAGCAACAATAGTTGTGTCGTCGGCAAGTTTATAGATGAGCCTGGCCACACAGACGTGGTGTAGAGAGAGTAGAGCAGTGGGCTGAGCACGCATCGTTGAGGTGTGCCAGTATTGATTGTCAGCAAGGAGGAGATGTTATTTCTGATCCACACAGACTGGGGTCTCCTGGTGAGGGTCCAGTTGCAGAAGGAGGTACAGAGGCCCAGGTTTTGGAGCTTGTTGATTACAATTGAGGGTCTGATTGTGTTGGACGCTGAGCTGTAATCAGCAGCCTGACTTGTGTATTGTTATTGTCCGAGAGATCTAAGGCTGAGTGGAGAGGCCTCATGTTCGCCGACACAACCCCTTATTCTGCGCACACCCCCAAATCCATATGCATCCCCCAAAGTCATGTGCCTACAAACCACCAATCCATAGCTCAATCACCAACTCACACATGCTGACACCCCCCGCAAACATAATCCTCAGAGCACGAATTAT
Organism: Hemitrygon akajei; assembly: GCF_048418815.1. Taxonomy (NCBI): domain Eukaryota; kingdom Metazoa; phylum Chordata; class Chondrichthyes; order Myliobatiformes; family Dasyatidae; genus Hemitrygon; species Hemitrygon akajei. The sequence goes on from NW_027331920.1 coordinate 6,226,014, forward strand.
TTCAAACAGTTCAGGAAATGGCGGTCTCAGTATTAAAAATCCCCACTCCAGATCGGCCGACACATCCAATTCTGGGTGTCACTCAAAATCCGTGTACAGCTGCATGTGAACCTCCATATTGGATGACACAGCCCTAAGTTTGCACAATTCGCGAATCAGTGCCTACCGCCATATTGGAGAACGAATACAGCTTGTGTCCGTGCGCAACCCCCAATCCCTAAATGTGCGCTATCCCCATTTCAGTGCGCACCCCAAATCCCTAAATGTGCGCTATCCCCATTTCAGTGCGCACCCCAAATCCCTAAATGTGCGCTATCCCCATTTCAGTGCGCATCCCAAATCCCTAAATGTACGCTATCCCCATTTCAGTGCGCACCCCAAATCCCTAAATGTGCGCTATCCCCATTTCAGTGCGCACCCCAAATCCCTAAATGTGCGCTATCCCCATTTCAGTGCGCACCCCATATCCCTAAATGTGCGCTATCCCCATTTCAGTGCGCACCCCAAATCCGCCGACACAGGTCTGCCCCAGACAACCGGGTATGACTTGCGCAGGGCTACTTAGAGCGAGAAGAGACTATTTCGAACGAGAATGGAGGCGACATCGGATGTACAGCAGCTCTGACAGGGTTTACTTCCTGCAAAGCCAAACTCAATAGCATGCAAACACGAGGAAATCTGCAGATGCTAGAAAATTAATCAACACCCACAAAATGCTGGTGGAGCACAGCAGGTCAGGCAGCATCTATAAGGAGAAGCACTGTCGACGTTTCGGGACGAGACCACTCGTCAGGACTAACTGAAAGGGAAGATAGTAAGAGATTTGAAAGTAGGAGGGGAGGGGAAAAGGCGAAATGATAGGAGAAGACCGGAGGGGGTGGGGGGAAGCTGAGAGTCAGACAGGTGATTGGCAAAAGAGATACAGAGGTAGAGAAGGGAAAGGATCATGGGACGGGAGGCCTTGGGAGAAAGAAAGTGGGAGGGGAGCACCAGAGGGAAATGGAAAACAGGGAGAGTGATGGACAGAGAGAGAAAAAAAACTGTATGTCAGGGATGGGGTAAGAAGGGGAGGAGGGGCATTAACGGAATTTAGAGAAGTCAATGTTCACGCCATCAGGTTGGAGGCTACCCAGCCGGTATATAAGGCGTTGTTCCTCCAACCTGAGTGTGGATTCATCTTGACAGTAGAGGAGGCCATGGATGGGGCCCTGAATGGTGGTGAGGGAGGAAGTGTAAGGGCAGGTGATGCACTTGTTCCGCTTGCAAGGATAAGTGCCAGGAGGGAGATCGGTGGGAAGGAATGGAGGGGGGGGGAAGAGTAGACAAGGGAGTCGCGTAGGGAGCGAACCCTCCGGAAAGCAGAAAGAGGGCGGAGGGAAAGATGTGCTTGGTAGTGGAATCCCGTTGGAGGTGGCGGAAGTTACGGAGAATTATACATTTGATCTGGAGGCTGGTGGGGTGGTAGGTGAGTACAAGGGGAACCCTATCCCTAGTGGGGTGGAGGGCGGATGGGGTGAGGGCAGATGTGCGGGAAATGGGAGAGATGCGTTTCAGAACAGAGTTGATGGTGGAAGAAAGGAAGCCCCTTTGTTTAAAAAAGGAAGACCTCGTTCGTCCTGGAATGAAAAGCCTCATCCTGAGAGAAGATGCGGCTGAGACGGAGGAATTGTGAGAAGGGGTTTGCATTTTTGCAAGAGACAGAGTGGGAAGAGTATAGCCCAGGTACCTGTGAGAGTCTGTAGGCTTATAGTAAATATCAGTAGATAAGCCGTCTCCAGAGATGGAGACAGAAAGATCAAGAAAGGGGACGGAGGTTTCGGAAATGGACCAGGTAAATTCGAGAGCAGGGTGAAAGTTGGAGGCAAAATTAATGAAGTCGATGAGCTCAGCATGCGTGCAGGTGGCAGCGCCAATGCAGTCGTCGATTTAGCGAAGGAAAAGAGGGGGACGGATACCCGTATATACATGGAACATGGACTGTTCCACAAAACCAACAAAAAGGCAGGCATAACTGGGACCCATACGGGTGCCCATGGCTACACCCTTGGTTTGGAGGAACTGGGAGGAACCAAAGGAGAAATTATTGAGAGTAAGAACTAATTCCGCTAGACGGAGGAGAGTGGTGGTAGAGGGGAATTGGTTAGGTCTGGAATCCAAAAAGAAGCGAAGTGCTTTGAGACCGTCCGGGTGGAGGATGGAGGTATATAGGGACTGGACGTCCATGGTGAAAATAAGGCGGTGGGGTCCAGGGAACTTAAAATCATTGGAAAAAATTCAAAGCGTGAGAAGTGTAACGAACATAGGTGGGAAGAGATTGAACGAGGGGGGATAAGGCAGTGTCAAGGTATGCAGAAATGAGTTCGGTGAGGCAGGGGCAAGCTGAGACAATAGGTCTACCTGGACAGGCAGGTTTGTGGATCTTGGGTAGGAGGTAGAAACGGGAAGTGCGGGGTGTGGGAACTATGAGGTTGGTGGCAGTGGATGGGAGATCCCCAGGGCTGATAACTTTGGTGATGGTATAGGAGACAGTGGCCTGGTGCTCCTTAGTGGGGTCATGATCAAGGGGTAAATAAGAGGAGGTATCAGAGAGTTGTCTCTATGCCTCGGCCAGGAAGAGCTCAGTACGCTAGGCGACAACAGCTCCCCCCTTATCAGCAGGTTTTATAGTGAGGTTGGGACTGGTCCGGAGGGAGCGGAGAGCAGAGCGTTCGGAAGGAGTTAGGTTGGAATTGGAACAGGGTGTGGTGCAGTCGAAACGGTTGATGTCCCGTCGGCAATTAGCAATAAAGAGATCCAGTGCAGGCAGAAGACCAGAGCGGGGTGTCCATGAAGAGGAGGAGGGTTGAAGACGGGAGAAGGGGTCATCGGTGGGGGTAGGAGAGTCATTGCCAAAGAAATAAGCTCGGAGACGGAGCCGGCGGAAGATGAGTTCAGCGTCATGGCGTACGCGGAACTCGCTGAGGTGTGGGCGAAGAGGGATAAAGCTGAGGCCCTTACTGAGGACAGAGCGCTCTGCCTCAGAGAGTTGAAGGTCGGAGGGAATGGTAAAGACCCAGCACGGATGAGAGACGGGATCAGAGGGGTGAGTGACACTGGTAGTGTCAGTGGAGAGGGAAGGGTTAGGGTGAGAGGAAGAGGGCCCGGGAGCTGACGATGGGATCTGAGAGAGAGTGGATTGCAGAGTGGTGGTGGGGGAAGGGGAAAACGGTCTTTAATAAAGCTCGTTTGATTCATAGAGATGATTTTAATTAAAATATTTTCAGGATCAAGGGATCGAAAATGGCGGAGATGAACAACAATAACAATAATCCGGGATTCCATAATGGGGGTAAAAAAAGAAAAAAAAACACCCAAATTACAAAGCCCGGAAAAAAAGTCGATATCTATTGATGCAAGCCCCAGGAAAAGCATCGATGCTGTTATAGCTCCGCCTACGTGAATATAAAGAGAGTAATCTCTGTCTCCCTCTACCAGAAATAAATCTCATTACTGTGGACATATATCTCAGTATAGTTAACTTGAAAGGATAGTGTTTTTCCTATAAAACAAAACGACCTTCAATTTGAAAGTAACCTTCATAGTATTAGATAAGTGAAGAAAAACACATCCAAAACAATTCTTGAAATATTTGCACAAAAGAAAACCAATCACCATCTTTAAAGTATCCAATCTATCTTTAAAACACAAGGAAAACCAAATAATTACTTAAAAGATCTTCAATAAAGCATACAGAATAAAAACAAACAATTAATTCATTTAAATGCTGCAAAAAGAAAAAAAAGTTCTAGATAGTACAAACTTAACTACAGCCTATCAACAGTTCTCCCACTATATCTTCTGAGGTTAAAATCGTCCAAACCAGTCGTTTTCAGAAATAAAAAATAATTTTAAGCTAAAAACTTCCTGTGACACCAGATCTTCCAGACTAATCAGTCTTTACACCGCAAGACACGCAAGCCATTATAAATCATTGAAAGTTCAGGTTTCAGACTCGTCGTGGTTGAAATTGTTGCACAAAAGGGAAAACAATCACCATCTTTGAATTATCCAGTATTTCTTTAAAAGGTAAATAGATCCAAGCAATTACTTATAAAAAAAAAACTTTAAAAAAGAATACAGAACAAAAAAAAACAGTTGGTTCATTTAAATGCTGCTGAGAAAAAAAAAAACTAGATGTTTCAGAATTATCTGGAGTCTTTCAACAGTCCTCCTGCTATATCTTCGAAGGTTAAAACCATCCGAACCAGTCTTTTTCGAAGCTAAGAAAACATTTTAAGGTAAAAACTTTCTATAACCATCAAATCTACCAATTTCATCGCTTTACAGCACAAGACAGTCAAATTATTATAAATTATTCAAACTTTTGATTCGACATCCGACTCGTCAGACAAAGAGTTAATAAAACGCAATGCTTCGGCTGGATCATCAAAAATACGAACTCCAGAATTTTAAACAAAAAGCCTTAATTTGGCTGGCTATTGTAATAATGGAAAGAGCTTTTTTTGAAAAGCTAACTTCATAGAAGAGACAAATGCAGCACGTTTCTTAACAATTTCACGTGGAAAATCTTGGAAAAAAAACGAACTTCTGAACCTTGAAATTGAAATAATCTTTGTTTTCTTGAAAGTTTAATAATGCGGTCCTTGTCTCCAAGACGGAGAAAACGCACAACAATATGTCTGATTTTACCTTCATCCAAAGATTTTAAAGCACCGGTTCTGTGAGCCGATTCAAGCTCCGGGGGTTGCGAACAAACCTCCGGAAATAAACACTGAAACATTTTAGCAAAATAATCCAGTGTGTCGGCAGATTCTGATTTCTCTTTTAATCCAACAATTTTACTATTATTCCGACGCGATCGAGCTTCCAAATCCACGATCCGTTGTTGAGCCTTTTCCAAACGAGAAGAAAGGTCAGCCGCATTTCGATTAACTTCTTTAAGACCGAGGCTCAGAGAGTCAATTTCTTCTTCAAATTTCTCTTTTAGTTGAGTTATTTCAGTGCAGATACCGGTGATTCGAGATTTCAATCTCTTGACCCAAGGGGCTTCTTCCGAGAACTCGTCAGCTTTGTTTAGATTTTCCGTTAGAGGGGTCGGGATTTCGTCTAGTGCTGTTCGAAATAGCCATAATTATAACTATTGTGATACAAATTCGACTGAATAAAGTTAAGATTTGAAAGTTTGAATCGGAAAAGGGAGAGATTAAAGACGGACAATAAGCAACTAAGTCTTACATGTCCGTAGCGGGAGGCGGAGTCCGGAAGTAATTTAGATTGAATTATAGAAAGGATGTTTCCCATGGTGGGAGAGTTTTGGATAAGAGGGCATAGTCTCAGGAGAGAGGGGCGCCTTTTCAAAACAGAGATGCGGGGAATCTTTCAGACAAAGGGTGGTAAATTTGTGGAATTTCTTGCCACATGCAGCTGCAGAGCCCACAACGTTGGGTGCATTTAAGGCAGACATTGATAGTTTCTTGATTGGACGTGGCATCAAAGGTTCAGGGGAGAAGGCCGGTAGCTGGGGTTGAGGAGGGTGGAAAGAAAGGATCAGCCATGAGTGAATGGTGGAGCAGACTCGATGGGCCGGGTGGCCTAACTCTGCTTCCATGTCTTATGGCTTTATGGAAATGAGGATCGAGCAGGAGACTGCAAGACTTTGTCTGAGTTTTATATTTGGACGGTCGGTGCTGGTACGGGTGGGAACCCACAACGCCGTATTTGTAACCATTTATTATCTAACGTTATGATTAATGATATTCTCTCTGAGACAGGCACTGAGGTGTGTAAATCACTATATGCAGATGATAGAGCTCTATGGCTTAGAGGCATAAATTGCAAGTATACTGTATATTGGATCCAATTAGCAGCTAATAATTTTGAACAGTCGGCAAATATATGAGAATTTAAGCTTTCAGTCGCTCCTGAACAAGTTCTGTGTTTTATAAATGTGATTACTAGGCATGCAGTTGATTTGAAATCATATGGTCAAACTCTTCAAGACGTGACAGCGGTAAGATTTCCAGGCATGTGGATGGATAATCAGCTGGCATGGAAGCGCCATATCAGAAAATAATAACATTAAATATTCTCAATTGTCTATATGGGTATTCTGGGGAGCTACATTGTGGACCATGTTCATTTGTTTCATTGGATCTGTTCTTGATTATGGCTGCGTGACTTGTAGATCAGCGTCATCTTCAATTTTAAAGTGTTCGGAAGTGTTCTGGCGCAATAAGGTGGTCCCCTGTTTCAGCTTTACTGGTTGAAATGAGCCAAGTATAATTGCGGAGATTGCAGTTGATATTAACAAACTGGATTCATCAGACGGGACAAATAAATTACCATCCTGTTGAAGCTGTGTTCGAGGACGGATGGCAACATCACACGAAGAGCGTTTTTAAGTTTAGGTGGCTGGGATCTTATCGCGCTGGGAAGATGGGAATGTGGGATTATGCAATATTCCCCAATGTCACGTTCTCTGAAACCCCATCTTGTTCTGCATCCGACTAGCTGATTTTAGGTCACAGTTTAATAAGTCTAAGAATTCTGCTATGTCCGAGAGTTTGTTGGTTCATCAGTATATTTTGGAAAACTATTATGATATATTAACTGTTGCAGAAAAATCAAAAGATAACAACTGAGATGTTCCTCTGGCTGTTTCTGTGCCTTAATTACAGGTAACGACAAAGAAACAACTTACGAAACATTATATCAGTACATAGAGAAGAATTTGTTGCCATCATTTTAAGCTTACACTGGGTGGAGGAAATTTGTCCGTGTAAATCTCTAATTTATTCACATGCCTTTTCGGTTTTGATGATTCTTAAAACAATGTATTCTAGCGGTCGGTCAGATTTACTGTTGGAAACTCATTGGCCCACATCTTATGAGTTTTATGGGTCTTCTTATGGGTCTCAACCTGCACGGAGAGGTTGAGTTACAAAAGCTGATACAATTCCAACGGTGGATAAAGACCTTCCACCCGGCAAATCAGAAGCTAAGGGGTTGGTGGGATTGACAATTATAGCAAGACTGTTGGGATAATGAGCATAAAGGAAACACCACTGCAGAATGCGTAACTGTTAGCTTAATGGGGGAATGGAGTAAAACAAGAAGGGAAAGACATTTATTCAAAAAAGAAGCAGTGAAGGTTTTATTTTCTAATTCTCTGCACCACACTCCAGTCCAGTTACCGGCGGGAATGCGACTTTAATTTGATCTGTTAAACGCCTTTTATCCAAAACCCGCCCCATTTCGTTACATTAGCAAATCATTCAAGGGGAAGACGGAGAGTAGTGTGATTGACAATGGATTAGGCAGCCAGTAATCGACTAGATCCCCGCCGTTTTGTGGTCTGTAAGGTTGATTGGCCGCAAAGGGAATAGATGGACATATGCACAGACCAATGGCTGGACAGCGTTCCGGTATATGTCTTTGACTGACATCCGGCAGGTCCAATACGGTACTGGTTCTCCAGGACGGTGGCTTGCCCCTCACAAAACACATACTATCCTAACGTTCCAGAACTGCCGGTCGATGCGACAACCTGCCGGGAATAACACCTGGGTGATCAGGGGGTGAATGTGAGGAGCTGGAACCCTCACTGCAACCGCCTTTGGCTTGTGCTCAGGACGCGGCTTTATTAATGAACTGAAGCACCGAGGTGACCGGATATTTCACCGCGCTCATCACCTGCTCCCTGAATTTCGACTGAGTCACCGCGTAAATAAATGTGTTCGTGCAGCAGCTGAAATCTCTCAGTAAAACTCCGACGTAGTGAAAGATCCATTCAGAATCATTGAATCCGAATCCTTTTCCTGAGACCTGATAATATATGACATTTACAAAATGTGTCATCCACAGGAGGATGAAGCTGCCGGAGAGGGTGAAGAGTAAAACCACAGACCTCCTCCTGCTCTCCATCTCCGGGTCACTGCGGTTCTCCCCCTTGCTCTGACCCTTCAGCCCCTTACGAACCCGACTGGCCACTAAAATGTGCCTGACTGTCAGAGCGTTGAGCAGCAGGATCCCAGCGAAAGGGAGGAACGGAGTTAAAACCATATCGAGCCAGTCATATGCTATCCACCCGGGGTCAGTGAAAACATTGTCCCTGAGATCACACAACCACGGTACACTGTCGATGATCATCCGGGGTTCCCATGTGAAGTATCGGGGAACGTTTTTCAAACAGAACAGTACGCCGGTTGCTGTTAGAAACCCAGCCGCAGTTTTCCCGGTGCAATATTTTGTTCTCAGTTTCTGGCAGCAAATGGCGACAAACCGATCAAAGGTGAAAGTGACGGTGAACCAGACAGAACAGTGTGTGGCTGTGAACCTCAGTACATCGATAACTCTGCACACAGGGGTGATGTTCAGAAAACTCCACGGGAAGTAATACATTCTGATTGGAAACAAAATGACGCTGGTGACAACGCCGCTGCCATGGCCACCAGGTAGCGAGTGGTGCAGGTAGAGAGGCCGCACTTTCCCCGGGACAGGATCACAATCGCTACTAAATTCACTGGAGAGAGAGAGAGAGGGAGAGAAACAGACACTGGGCATTGCTTGACACATTATCCGGAAATTAACACCGGATCGAGTTGCAGCTAAAGATGTCTGTGAACGGCTGCTAATCTAGCACCAGACACGGGTCACACTATCTCTGAACTGTTTTCCTCAGTGTGGAGATAAAGCAATGTCTGGGCAATCGTCGGCGATATAAACGAGCTGAATGAGCAACAACGATCGCTGCTGATCCCGTTTCCAGTCGCTGATGGGGCCGGTTTCACTGACTTAACCGTGACTGACCAGGACTCTGGAAAATCAGCATCTGATGTTTCCAAGATGAGATACAGAGGGGAGAAACACACTGAAAACACTGGAAACTGTATTAGCAAACAGAGATTGAGTGGCTCAGGTAACGGATTAATTCTACACCGCAGATCAATTCGATAACAGACGTGATCAGATCCCTGGACACCGGATCGAGTGATCAGAACAAATTATTGACCAAAAGGCAGCGGGATACGATTGTGACAGACTCCACAGGGAGACGCGAAACACAGCACCAGGGGCTCTCTTTGATCAATAACTCAGAAACAGTGAACCTGACAATGAACCCCAACTGCCCCCCCCCCCCAGTCACACCTTCTCGGAGAGCTACCTGTCCTCAGCACTGGGACAAATCTGGACAAGTATCATTAAAGGCAAGAACAGCGTTTGATTCGATCCCGTGGGTTAGAGGAGAGACAGAGGCTTAGTTCCATTTGTCACTGAATATGAAAAATCGGAAAGTCGATTTGACAGGATGGATATCTCTGACGGATGTTTGTGCAATGATCATCAAGTTGGAAGATTGTAAAATGATCAGGAATAGGTTCACACCGGTAACAATCAGAAATTCCAAACATGAATCCCTCTGCTCACTCACCGGGAACTCCAACAGCGGCAATGAACACGTACAATATTTTCTCCACACTCCTGTACATTTCCAACAATGCAGACATTTTCTCTGTCCAGTGATTTGGCCCCCCTGTGTTACACGCGATCTCTCGGAATGAAATGCTGAGGCAGCACATGCCTCGGGTTTTAATACAATTTAGTCACTCCACAGGGTCAGATTTCAACAGATTTAAAAATAAAGCTTTTAAATTATTTACAAATCGATTACATTAGACAGGTGAAATTCCCGCGGTGACGGATGGCGATTAAACTATTCAATTAATATGAAGACCATTGGAAGCTAATTTGTCCCAACGCAGGTGACTGAACCGTCCGAGTTATCTCATCAATTAAATGTGCTTCCAGTGTAAATATGCACTTCAAAGTAACCATTGATCAGAAACAAAATATTGAAGTAAATTATGCCATTGTAGCTTGTGAAATTGTATTGAATCACGAACATTACGCCGGCTGGTGTTGTCGTGGGATCAGCGCCGGACTTCGGAGCGAAGGTTCCCGAGTTCGAATCCAGCTGGCTCCAAAAAAACCTTTGTGTGTCTGTGTGTGGGTAGACTGACTGTCACTGCCTGACCCTGCCGGACTATACACGTGTCCATCTCCAATTCACTTTATCCCCCTTGGTTTAGTCTCTTCTCATCTGTCTCCCCAAACTGCACAGTTCCAATACTTCACAAAATGGCAGCCTGAACAATAAAAAAAGACAAGAACAGGGGGCAAATTGCATTTATTAGTAGGGTATGTACAAGTGAAATAACTTCAAGACTTGTCGCAGCTCCAGATCAGGAGGCACCTCTACATGCACATTAGATTATCCCAGAGCAAGAATCATTTCAAACAGTTCACAAAAAGGTTGTCTCCATTCAAAGCATAGGAAGAACAAAGGTCAAAGTTGACATTGTATTTTTATTAAAGTATGGGTAAACGGAAAAAAAACTTGAAATCCGACACACCTCCAGATACCCCGGCTCACCCAGGTTAGTGCTCACCCCCAAATCCGCCAACACAACCCTTTGTGCAAATCAGTCTCCATCCACAAATCTGTGCTCACCAGAAAACCCTCAATGAACCTTCAAATCAGTGTCCACCCCAAAGCATCCGACACTACGAAATCCTTGTGCACTCACACATTCGCTGACGTACCCCTAAAGCTGAGCACATCCACAAAGCTGGATGCTCCGCCAAACCCGTCCGCACCACTAGATTCACTGGCAAACCCCGAAATATGCCTGCATCCCCATTTATCTGACCAAACAATAACATGTATCATCCTGTCCTGGTGACGTCTGACCTACCAATCCACTGCAATATTGTCACAGTATGTCCCCAGAAAATCTTTTTTGCAATCTTCACCACTTTCCTCACCACGGATTCTACCCTTTTATACTTAATAAGGTTACTGGGACACTGATACTTCTTCACATTCCTAAACGCCTTGTCCCACTCCCTATTCGCCTCTGCACACTCCTCAGTCCACAGTGAAACAGCCTTTCTCCTATTAATTCTGTTTGTAATGGGAATCACTTCCATCGCAGTTTGCTGAATAACGTGACATAACCTTTCATTGTAAAAATACACATCTTCGTCAACATTCTGCAACGGTTCTAGAACTACTGTGAATATTAAATCTCTTGCCCATTCAGACACACAAGTTGAAAAACTGTTCTTTAATCAAACCATTACCATCATTCCGCAAACAAACCCTCAGTGAACTGCGTTAAAATCTCAGCAGCAGACAACTCTTCGTGAGCGAGAACAAAATATACTTTTTCACAACTCAGTAGAAAGTTTTCCACAAGCGTTGTAAACCATAATCAGTTTTATACAACTACCTGCTGAATCAAATATTTCTACAGCAAATCCCGCATACGGTTCATCCACATTCACAACTCTACACCCTGCCTCCTTCCTTATAGAATCTTCCCCACTCTAGCATCTTCCCCACTACTGATGTCAGGCTGACAGGTCGAGAGTTCTTTGTTTTCTCCCTCCCTGGTCAGCAGCACAGGAGCGCTGCAGGGGACCGTGCTCTCTCCGGTCCTGTTCACCCTGTACACATCAGACTTCCAATATAACTCGGAGTCCTGCCATGTGCAGAAGTTCGCTGACGACACGGCCATAGTGGGGTGTGTCAGGAATGGACAGGAGGAGGAGTATAGGAAACTGATACAGGACTTTGTGTTATGGTGCAACTCAAACTACCTGCGTCTCAATATCACCAAGACCAAGGAGATGGTGGTGGACTTTAGGAGATCTAGGCCTCATTTGGAGCCAGTGATCATTAATGGAGAATGTGTGGAGCAGGTTAAGACCTACAAGTATCTGGGAGTACAGTTAGACGAGAAGCTAGACTGGACTGCCAACACAGATGCCTTGTGCAGGAAGGCACAGAGTCGACTCTACTTCCTTAGAAGGTTGGCGTCATTCAATGTCTGTAGTGAGATGTTGAAGATGTTCTATAGGTCAGTTGTGGAGAGCCCTCTTCTTTGTGGTGGCGTGTTGGGGAGGCAGCATTAAGAAGAGGGACGCCTCACGTCTTAATAAGCTGGTAAGGAAGGCGGGCTCTGTCGTGGGCAAAGTACTGGAGAGTATAACATCGGTAGCTGAGCGAAGGGCGCTGAGTAGGCTACGGTCAATTATGGAAAACCCTGAACATCCTCTACATAGCACCATCCAGAGACAGAGAAGCAGTTTCAGCGACAGGTTGCTATCGATGCAATGCTCCTCAGACAGGATGAAGAGCTCAATACTCCCCAATGCTACTAGGCTTTACAATTCAACCGCCAGGAGTAAAATATGTTAAAGTGCCGGGGTTGATTGTATTTAATGTATTTAAGTAAACTACTTAAGAACTTTTTAAAAACTATTATTAATGCTTTTTGAGAGAGTGATTTAGATGCATATCATATTTTTACTGAGTTAAGTATTGTATGTAATTAGTTTTGCTACAACAAGTGTATGGGACATTGGAAAAAAATGTTGAATTTCCCCATGGGGATGAATAAAGTATCTATCTATCTATCTAACATTAGACATTCTCCAATCCTCAGGAACTAATCTTGAATCGAAGGAACATTGGAAAATGATTAGCAATGCATCCGCAATTTCCAGGGCCACCTCCTTTAGTACCCTAGGATGCAGACCATCTGGACCTGGGGATTTGTCAGCCTTCAGTCCCATCAGTCTACTCATCACCGTTTCCTTCCTAATGCCAATTTGTTTCATTTCCTCTGTTAACCTATGTCCTTGGCCCATCCATACATCTGGGAGATTACCTGCGTCTTCCTTAGTGAAGAAAGATCTAAAGTACTCATTCAATTCTTCTGCCATTTCTCTGTTTCCCATAACAATTTCAACCAATTCATTCTTCAAGGGCCCAACATTGTTCTTAACTATCTTCTTTCTCTTCACATACCTAAAAAAGTTTTTGCTATCCTCCTTTATATTCCTGGCTAGCTTGCGTTCGTACCTCATTTTTTCTCCTCGTATTGCCTTTTTAGTTAAGTTTTGTTGTTCCTTAAAAATTTCCCAATCATCTGTCCTCCCACTCACCTTAGCTCTGTCATACTTCCTTTTTTTTTAATGATATGCAATCTCGGACTCCCTTTCTCAACCACTGTGGCCCCTTCCCCCCCCCCCCCCTTTGAATCCTTCTTTCTCGGGGGGATGAACTGATTTTGCACCTTGTGCATTATTCCCAGGAATACCTTCCATTGCTTTTCCACTGTCTTTTCTGCTAAGATATCCGTTCAGTTAACTTTAGCCAGCTCCTCCCTCATGGCTCCATAGTCTCCTTTGTTCAACTGCAACACTGACACCTCCGAGCCGCCCTTATCCTTCTCAAATTGCAGATAAAAACATCATATTATGATCACTACCTCCTAATGGCTCCTTTACTTCAAGATCGCTTATCAAATCCTGTTCATTACATAACACTAAATCCAGAATAGCTTTCTCCCTGGTCGGCTCTCGTACAAGCTGTTCCAAGAATGCATCCCGTAGGCACTCTACAAACTCCCTATCCTGTGGTCCAGTACCAACCAGATTCTCCCAGTTCACACTGCATGTTGAAATTCCCCATAACGACTGCGACATTACCTTTGCCACATGCCAATTTTAACTCCCTATTCAAATTGCACCCAATCCATGCTACTGTTTGGTGGCCTGTAGACAACCACCCATAAGGGTCCTTTTGCCCTTACTGTTCCTCAGGTTCTATCCACACAGACTCCACTTCTCCTGCTCCTATGTCCCCCCTTTCCAAGGACTGAATCTCATTCCTCACCAACAGGGCCACCACATCCCCTCTGCCCACATTTCTGTCCCTACGATAGCACGTATACCCTTGTACATTCATTTCCCATGTCTGATCTCCCTGCAGCCATGTCTCCGTTATCCCAACAACATCATAGTTACCCATTCGCACCTGAGCTTCAAGCTCATCCGCCTTATTTCTGACACTTCGTGCATTCAGATATAGAATTTTTAACCCCATTTCTCCTCTCTCTGTTTGTATCTCTGCCTATCTTTGCTCCCCGAACTCCCATCGGGCTATACGCCCCTAGAATTTTGTTGTCCTTGCTAAATTAACTTATTCTTTCTGCTCATTTAACTCCATGTTCCGTCAGACCATCCCACTGTACATGAGTCCTCCTTATCACTTATTTCCACCCCACCTTCCTCTACTACACACTTAATATTCCGGAACCGTGTAATCCCCACCTGTCCTTTATTCTTCATCTCGCTATCCTCTCTCACATTCTGGATCCCCGCCCCCCCGCAAATTTAGTTTAACGCCCCCCCCCCCCCCCGAAGCACTAGCAAACTTCCCTGCAAGAATGTTAGTACCGCTCCAGTTCAAGTGTAAACCGTCCCTTCGGAACAGATCCCACCTTCCCTGGAACAAAGCCCTGGAATAAATTATCTAAAAACCTGAAACGCTCCATCCTGCACCATCCTCTCAGTCACATATTAATCTGTATAATCTTTTTGTTCCTTTCCTCACTCGCACGTGGCACAGGTAGCAATCCTGAGATTGTTACCCCTGGAGGTCCTGCTCTTCAGTTTCGCACCTAACTCCCTGAACGCCCTACGCAGGACCCCCTCACTCATCCTACCCACGTCGTTGGTCCCTACATGGACCACAACATCTGGATTCTTGCCCTTCCTCTCGACAATAACCTGCACCCGATCAGAGATGTCTCGGACCCCGGCACCAGGGAAGCAACATATCATCCGAGACTCCCGATCTTCCCCACAAAATCCCCTATCCGCCCCCCTGACTATAGAATCCCCTATTACTACCGCTCTCTTCTCTTCCCTCTTCCTCTTCCTAGTCGAGGGTCCAAAATCAGTGCCAGAGACAGGACCACTGCAGCTTGTTCCTGGTAGGTCATCCCCACCAACAGTATCCAAAACGGTATACTTATTGTTGATGGGAACGGCCACAGGGTGCTCTTCTCTCTCTGTCTGCTCCCCCTGCCTCTCTTGACTGTCACCCATTTGCCTACCTCTTGTCTTTCCGGTGTGACTGCCTCTCGATAACTCTTATCTATCTCTGCCTCTGCCTCCCGAATGATCCGTAGTTCATCCAGCTCCTGCTCCAATTCCCTAACTCGGTCTGTGTTGACCCTGACCTCCCACATACTGCATACGGAGCACACCACTGCTCTAACTGTCTCCCCCATTACCTGATCCCAAATTAGTCAGAATAAATGAAAAAAATAACCTACTGACCTTACCTTTTTACCTCCGCAGGCATGTACTCAGGCTCACTGATTTCCTCTCACCGAAGTCCTCTTGCTGAAAGATGAAATAGTGGCATATCTAGATAGCAGTGATAGGATTGGGCCGAGCCAGCTTGGATTTACCAAGGGTGATCTATTGGAGTTTTTCGAGGATGAAACCAGGAAGTTAGACAAGGGAGATCCAGTGGATGTAGTGGTACCTCGATTTTCAAAAGGCATTTGATAAGGTCCCACATAGGAGATTGGTGGGTAAAATCAAAGCTCATGGCATTGGGGGGAAGACATTGACATGGATAGAAAACTGGTTGGCAGATAGAAAGCAAAGGGTAGCGGTGAATGGGGTGTTTCTCGGAATGGCACGTGATGACTAGTGGGGTGCCAGAGGGCTCGGTATTGGGACCACAGCTGTTTACGATTTACGTCAACGATTTAGATGAAGGCTTTGAGAAGAACATCAGCAAGTTTGCTGATGATACTAAGCTGGGTGGCAGTGTGACATGTGATGAGGATGTTAGGAGAATTCAGGGTGACTTGGATAGGCTGGGTGAGTGGGCAGATACTTGGCAGATGACGTTTAATGTGAATAAGTGTGAGGTTATCCACTTTGGGAGTAAGAACAGGAAGGCAGATTATTATCTGAACGGTGCAGAGTTAGGTAAGGGAGAAATACAAAGAGATCTCGGAGTCCTTGTTCATCAGTCACTGAAGGTGAATGAGCAAGTGCAGCAGGCAGTGAAGAAGGCTAATGGAATGTTGGCCTTTATTACAAAAGGAATTGAGTACAAGAGCAAGGAAATCCTCTTGCATTTGTACAGGGCCCTGGTGAGACCACACCTGGAGTATTGTGTACAGTTTTGGTCTCCAGGGTTAAGGAAGGACATCCTGGCTGTAGAGGAAATGCAGCGTAGATTCACAAGGTTAATTCCTGGGATGTCAGGACTGTCTTACGCAGAGAGGTTAGAGAGACTGGGCTTGTTAATGCTGGAATTAAGGAGATTGAGAGGGGATCTGATTGCAACATATAAGGTTATTAAGGGATTGGACCAGATAAAGGAAGGAAATATGTTCCAGATGCTGGGAGAGTCCAGTACC